>NW_022710500.1:0-1286 GCF_011630105.1 Anneissia japonica | reverse complement strand
TTGAAAGTTTGACCTTTGACCTTGTAATGTCATATCTCAGTAACTACTGGTCATAGAGACTCACATTTGATTGCAACTTGTTCAGAACATTCATGTTTATATTCGTCCTAATGAAAAAAATATTCAAATAGTGACCGGAAACGGTACATTCTGACCTTTGACCTATTGTAGGGTCATTCCATGTCAAATCAACCAGATTAAAAAGAAATTCCTGTATGACCGTCTCAGATTTTGATGAAACTTCATAAAAATGATCCACTGTATGAAAAACCAAAAAAAAAAAAAAAAAAATTAGCCTCATAGGATATGTGGTTTTCGAGATATTGACTCCTCAAAAATATGGGGCGTGGTTCTTCAAGATGTGCAAACGCAATTTTCTTCAACTTTGGAAGCTTATAACAGGAGATTGGTAATAGCTATCAGTGTCAAACTTGGTATTCTAACATATTTTTCACCATATTCACAAATATGGCCTTAGATTAACAGTTATCCCTTCCCTTTTGAAGTTATCTGCACTCAAAGGAGCCGCTTTCCTTAACAATCCAATTTTTTTTGTGATTTTCGAGGTCACCCTGCGTCTGTTTGAGTGGGTATATACACCTCATATTACAGAAATATTTATATCTATGTGTAGTTGTCTCTAGCCACATGCATGCGCAGGCTGATCAAATCAATTAAAATTGAATGGCATATATTCAAAGTTGGGACCAGATCTATAAAAGTGAAAAACGCCAATGTTTCTTAACAACGGATCGTCTTGTGAAAAGTTAAAATCTTTTCTTAAATTTACCCCAGTTAATCAGATACATTGGATCTACCTATAAACCAAATTTTAGCTTTGGTACTTAGCTCATGGCTAGATACTATGTTGAAAACTACACATATTTCAACGTAATAGGAAATCACAAACAATTTTAAGAGTTGGGTCATTCCATGCCACACACACAAATGCATTACACCATGACCATGGGTCATAGATTTTTTTAAAAATTTTTTTGCCACACTGACTCAGTGATATAGATATATGTGAACTGAAAACCTGAAATTTTGAGACTCTCCAATTCGTTCACTTTCCTGTAGCGGTAGTTTGAAGTTAAGGGGGCGTGGCCCAAATAAATATGAATATAATACGAATTCTAGGAAGTTTCTATTCGTGAATCGAACATGAATATATTCATGAAACAGAATAGAAAGTTTCCAGGAAATAATTTACCATATATAGGCCACAAAAAATGATGTATGTGATGTCCCAATTGCCATGTGCTATGACTTACTAATAATAAGGG
>NW_022710499.1:0-1477 GCF_011630105.1 Anneissia japonica | reverse complement strand
GGGTACATGTTTCTAACGCAGGAAAAAGAACCATCTCTAGTTAACGATGAACATGGCCGAGACCAAATCAAAGCAGAGAGAACAGGTCCACTACACGTAATTAATTACGGACCATGGCAGAAAAAAACGTGCCAGGTTCATATGAATGACCTCTCATATAAAGGATACGCTGTACTAGTTTTTTATATGAGGTTATGGCGCGATCTTAATCTTGATATGTTATCAATTACATCCTATGCACTGGGTCAGTCCGCCTACAACCCCATCGAAAGAACGTGGTCAAATTTGTCAAAATGGCTTGCCGGTGTAAAACTGCCTGCTACGTTACCCGATGAAGACAAGCCACCTTGCCAGCAGAACATTTCTGAAGAAGAACGTCTTCGAAAAGAAAAACAGGTAGGAAAGTGCATATTGATTTTCACTTGATAACCATATGCCTTGCATTTTAACCTATAATATTATAATAATATAATTTCCAGAATTAAAATCCATATCATAATTAAGAAGTACAATTTGCAGCAGCTACAAAGGGCCCTACCATACACAGCCCACAGTTCTGAGCGCATAGAACAAAATATTACTAAGATATGATGCTGCTGAAATAAAGGATGATGCAAAAAAAAAAATGATTCCCGCATCAATATTTCCCAATTTTTTAAGCAAGCTGGGGTGATAATATACAAGTTATTCTATGTGCACTAATGCAAAGCAATGCAAACATATTTTCATGGGGGCCGGGGATTTATAATGCTCCTGTAAACGGTGCGTTTATTAACGACAAAAAAACTATTATATATTGAATATTGTTATTTTAGGTTTTGAAGAATGCCATGACCAGACTTGGTGAGGGGTATTGGAGTGAACGTAGTATTGCTGGACATCCTGTGACTGTTGAACAAGATGATCCTGACGAAGCATTAGATTTAATATATAATGACTACGAAGACCCTATTGAGTGGACCAAAGAAGAACGTAAAAAACACACCAACACTGGAAGAACTAAAGTTTACAGTAAAGCATGTTAATCGCCGCGTTTGCGAGGTTACATTCGTTAAGTGCAGAGATAATAGCTGTAGTCACTGCAGTAGCAGGCAAATGGCATCCAAAAGGTTGTTTGAGATGATTCAGTCGAGGGGAGGAATGCCTCATCCAATGTTGTCCGAAACTCTAACATCGGAGGAGCATTTTAAGACATACATCGAAGCCTGTGATTCGGCCGACAGCAATGAATGCATGCCCTCTGTGCAAACAGCTTCACTAGGACGATGCTCTATATGTCCAGGTTATACATATTCGTCTCCAACTGACAAAATGAGGCACCGACGCTATCTTCATTAGGACATCCAAAACAAACGGCTCTTTCAGAGCCACTATATCACAAGAGAGATTGGTTGCTTAGCCTAAATAAAAAGATTGGATAAAAATTCAACAATTTCATACTCATACACCAGACACGCACACACACACACACACACAC
>NW_022710498.1:0-1845 GCF_011630105.1 Anneissia japonica | reverse complement strand
AAAAAAAAATAATAATATATTAATAATAATAATAATAATAATAATGGTAATAATGGTAATAGCAATAATACATTGATTTATAAGGCGCAAATAAACAAGGTCTATTAAACGTCATATTTTCTTAACATCAATAATTCCTATTAGAGCACTGTTATTAGGCCTGTTATTCTTTATTTGTTGTGCAGTGTTGCACTGCAAACCTACTTTAAATATTTATTATTTACTATGAATTTTTATGAGCTACTTTCTAGTTTAACCTTGTTGGGAACGTAAACAAGCATCAGTATAAATTTATATTTTACAATTATTATTGAATTACTAGAGGGTGCGCTCGCTTACCCACTAGTGTATAAACGTCACAAATATTTTCGATTTAAAAAAAAAACCAAAAAACAATATAACCACTAAAAGAAAATAGGTTGCAAGGTTTTAAAAGCAGTTTCTTTCATTTTTCATACCATAAGGATATTTAGAAAACACTAAGACGAGATTAATCAGTATTAGTGTTAATTAGTATAAAGGGAATATCTTGTACAGTATTCGTTGAATGGATGCTTTGGCGTTCAATATATACCACAGACGGTATGAGGAAATTTGCTCCAGTAAACAACACACATGACAGTGAAAACTTCCATAAAAAACATTATTTTTTTCTCAATTAAGCTGAAATATGGATTTATGTTCACTTCGTTAGCTGAAGACTTTGATGATAATTATTTTGGTACAGTTTTACAGACCGGTTTGTTTTAAATCCCTGAGGTTATCTGACTAGTGTTATATTACTGTGTTTATAGCGTTTGAAATATGCGCAGTTATAATATGGATGCCATTACATTATAATTATAAAAGAGTGCATTTTTTGTAGAAAACAAATAATTAGATAATAAAAGATAATAGAATTATTGTATACAATAAAAATACAGATAACAAAAAGTAGTAGAAACAATCTGCAACAACAAAGTGGATTTTAGCCATAGATCATTATCATTTAAATATTAGTTAAATTAACAGTAAGAATAATTTTTAAAAATAATAAGTATTAGGTCTTCCACTGAGTTTGCAAACCGAAGATCGATTATGCATGAAGACCAATGCATGTGCTTTAAAATTTTACTCAATTAGACGAGAAAAGAGATGAACTCCTAATGGAATTTGTAAAATCCTAAATGATATTGTTCCAAACGCTATTAAAATACGGAGAGGAGAAATAAATAAGAGAACACTGAGAAATAGTGGGAAGATAAACAAATATTTCTGCTGTACAGAACCTTTTAAAAAATCCTCTTTCCCATTGATCTTTAAATTACTAAATAAATGATATATCTTTTTTTTAATAATGAAATTTCAAATTTGTAAATAAAATAATTATAACCATCTTAAATAATCATAAATAAAACATTCAAACTAATTTAAATGAGAAAAATCAATTCATAATAAACTTGGTTAATAATCGTAACTATATTTTCCAATATAGCTTTGTAATAGTTTTAATTTGGTACTATTTTAATTTTCTATATAATATTTTTTGTTATTTTAGTGTTTTTTACTATTTATATTTAAAGTATATACAGTAATTTCACTTTTTAATGTTGAATTTTGTAAATATTTCTCCAGCTATGTGCTGCTAGGACATATATATTTGATGTGAATAACCAGAATAAATAAACTCTGCCTAAATATGCAAGTGTGCTCAATAATTGACTAGGGTCGAAAATCGACTGTACCCATCTTCTGTCCTACTGTAGTAAAACTGATTTATTTTTTCTCAAATATGTAGATAGCAGCCAGAACTCAAAAAGGCTTCGGTAATTTCTCAGATGCTGGTTATGTGTCTACCGATGCAGA
>NW_022710497.1:0-654 GCF_011630105.1 Anneissia japonica | reverse complement strand
ATTTTATGAGCTTGTTGCTCTTTGTTAGCTTTCCACTTCTCACCTCCGACATCTCTGCAGCGAAGGTCTCACCCTGGACACTCTTAATAATCAAATTCTCTGCTTCAAATCTCTCATCTACTGATTTTGGTGTCTGGCATACATGCCAACCTGTACACCCACATTCAAGTTCGTTGTTGCGTGTAAATGAACGAGCAATATGTTTAAGATTTGTAACAGCTCGAACTGCTGATTCCCAGCTGGAAAATCGGCTGAATCTTTCAACTCCAATGCATGTCTGGTTCAAGACAACCTTGTTACAGGTGATGGTACTTGGACGCACCTCTGGATCATTAGGTAGGAGCTCTACATTTCTTTCTATATGGTTCTGGTCAGTTGACTTTGTTTCAGGAATTCTGGACCAGACATCCACAATGAATCATTTAACTCAGTAGCTGGGATAGACCTAGTTGCTTGGTCAGCTGGGTTTTTCTCAGTTGGAACATACATCCACTGGTCAGGTTTTGATGTTCTATGTATCTTGCTGACCCGGTTGCAGACATAGGTGTGGAAACGACGTTTCCGGTTGGTGATGTAACCTAATACTACCTTACTGTCACTGTAGAACCGGGACTCATCGATTTCTAGTTGTAGCTCCTGTCTCACATAGTTTTC
>NW_022710496.1:0-3279 GCF_011630105.1 Anneissia japonica | reverse complement strand
AAGCCGTGGTATAGTTGCGTTATTGCTAACCTGTGGGTAGTCGTTCTGACCTTTCGCTACAACCTTGAAACACCATATCGGTATTCCTACTAAAGTGAGGACAAATTTCTTAACTTTTATACTATAATTTTTTTGTCTCTACTAAGCTCGGCTACAGAGGACATAATATTGCTGATACATGTCCTCACTTGTCATACTACTCGTCTATACTACCATTATTGGTAAAGATATATATTATAGGACATGTCCTCACATGTTATACTGTAGCTATACTACCAATAATGTTAAAGCTATATATTAGAGGACATGTCCTCACTTGTTATGCTGTAGTTATACTACCAATAATGTTAAAGCTATATACTAGAGGACATTTCCTCACATGTTATGGTGTAGTTATACTACCAATAATGTTAAAGCTATATACTAGAGGACATTTCCTCATATGTTATACATAGCTACCTGTATACTACCAATAATGTTAAAGCTATATATTAGAGGACATTTCCTCACATGTTATACATACTGTAGCTATACTACCAATAATGTTGAAGCTATATATTAGGACATTTCCTCACATGTTTTACATACTGTAGCTATACTCATAATTATAGTAAAGCTAAATATTTGAGGACATCCCCACAATTATGAAGCCAACACATATTTATGTAAAAGCTATATTTGAGGCTGATATGTAACATAGCTATCAGAGTAAAGCTATAAATTTGAGGATATCCTCACTTGGTAAGCCTACAAATATATACTGTATGGTAAAAGCATATATTCGAGGCTGACATGTTATACATAGCTACAAATAAGTGTAAAGCTATTACACACAACTAAATGATTCAATCTCAATGAAAATACATTTTGAGTATTTTAACCCACAGGACCATCTCTCATTATAAAATGTAAAACATCTTAATATTAGGCCCCTGCCTAATTTTCATTGTTCTTTTACAGGTTAGCAGTTTAGAGAGAATTCACCCTGGTGTCGGGCTTTAGCCCATTATTCTCCCTTGGCATGCCGCTAACCGGTTTTTTGCACTTCATGTTTGTGTTTTTATATTCTGTATAACATGCCAAATTTATAATAAATAAATAAATCTCGAAGAGACACTATAGGCTTATGTTATGGATAAACTCCTTTAATTCTTTTTTTTTTTACTTGGCAGGTGCAGAACTTATAAGATAAGCTTAGGCCTATCATACAGTATACAAAATTATGTTTTTAAGATGATATTCAAACCAAATACAATACAATCAAGTTTTTACTCTTTTTAAATAATTTTATTCATCCATGTTTCTTTGATAATATCATACTCTAATAATTTGTAGGAAAGTTGTACATATTCTCTCTTACAATAATGTACCATTATACCTTGTTCTTGTATAATTTGAAACATTCTGTTATTCAAAGGTACCATAGTGGTATCGACAGTAATATTTCTATACATCTTTTCAATATCATGACATGGCATTTTCTCATTTTTTGTAGTAAAAATTCTAGCACATTCTCACATGTTATGTTTATACTTTGTTCTTGTATAGTTTCTAACATTGTTATTCTAGTATGGTTATCAATTGTATACTCTATGATAAGCCTATCTTATATCTTTTTATGTGAGAATTATGATAAAGCTATATTAGAGAACAAGTACTCTTATCTATAGGCCTACACATATTTATGGTAGTTAAATATTCGAGGGTGTCGACATGTTATACATAGCGAGCTATACACATAATAAGGGAAAAGTTATAGATTTGAGGACATCCTCAACTATCGACCTACACATATTTATGTTAAAGCTACACATTTGAGGCTGATATGTTATACATAGCTATACACATAATAAGGGTAAAGCTATAGATTTGAGGACATCCTCACAACTATCGGCCTGCACATATTTATGTTAAAACTACACATTTGAGGCCGATATGTTATACATACACATAATAAGGGTATCATACAGCCCTAGTTCTCTCAGTGTACAAACATGTGACAGATAATGTGGCCTACCGTCATCATGACTTTCAACCCACAGGACAACATCTCTCGAAGAGACACTAATATATAAAGTTATGGATGAAGACCACATCTTGAGTATTTTAACCCACAGGATAGCAACACTAGAAGGGACAATATAGGCTTATGTTATGGATAACCTCCTTTATTTTTTTTCACTTTGCCTTTGCAGAACTGATAACTAAAGATACAAGCTTAGGCCTGTCAAACAGTATACAAAATTGTGTTTTTAAGGTAGTACTTAAATCGGCTTAATTACGATGATAATAAAAAAAAAAGGAAGGATTTTCAAGCAGCAATGATTTATAAAAAGATGCAATGTTGCACTTTGCTGTTAAACTATATAACTAAATTTCCAGAAAGCTACATGAAGAATCAGTCAAAGGTAGCTTAAATTATAATTAAAAATAAAAATTGGAATCCTCCAATAAAAGCGAAAACTTGTCCAAGGAGTCCTGTGCTATGCAAACATGCCCAATTGTTCTTTACAAATCAATTAATTGTGCAACTATAGATTTTAAAGATAAAAATATATTTTAAAGATATAGGCCTAATCGTATTATAATATATTGATTGTTTTAATACATATTTTAAACCAAAACGTTTAAATGTTTTACAAATTACAAAATCAAAATTTCAATTGATAGTAATAAATAATAAATAATAATAATAATAAATAATAATACAGTAAGAATAATTCTTTAAATTCTTTATTCTTTATTGGTCTAATATATTTAAAATAAATACATCAGAAATTCCTCATTTATACACTGCAATAAAAGGTAAGAAATTCAATATACAATTACATATAAAAGGTTAAGAAACACAATTGAATTACAATTTAAAATAGAAAAAGTTATGTTAAACGGCAAAAACAATTCAATATATACAATTCAAATAAATACTTTAGGTAATACAATAAAATTTACAATTATTAATTAGATTGATATTGATATGATATGATCAAGGTGTTCTCTCCATGGGTAGCAAAAATTATCTTTCACCATATTTGTTGTAAATTACAATAGAATGTGGAACAAACGATTTGTTATAGCGTTTAGTACGACTAGGTAAAGAGCGAATACGGATATGGGATGGGAGAAAATTGTACTCGTTTTAAAGTGGATGATCATTTTGAGAAAGTATGCGTCTTACCATGGAGAGAACACCTGCATTATACTTAAAATTGAGCTACTCCTATTGCACGCCCCGCCCTTTTGGTGATCTTCGCCAACAATCCCTTATCTTTTTCATAT
>NW_022710495.1:0-1016 GCF_011630105.1 Anneissia japonica | reverse complement strand
CGTGAGGAACGCAAGGAACGTGACAGACGTGAGCAGTGGGAACGCGAGGAACGCGAGAGACGCGAGAGACGTGAGCAGTGGGAACGCGAGGAACGCGAGGAACGTGAGGAACGCGAGAAACGCAAGCAGCGAAAACGCGAGAAACGTGAGGACCGCAAGCAGCGAAAACGCGAGAAACGCGAGGACCGCAAGCAGCGAAAACGCGAGAAACGCGAGGACCGCAAGCAGCGAAAACGCGAAAAACAACAAGTTTTAAATCCAAGTGGAGAAATGCAAGAAAGGGCAGAACGTGAATTGGAACCCTTAAACCACCAATCTAGATTTGATCGTATTCGTGCGAGCGAGACGCACGAAACTCATCGGATAAGCCTAACACGTTTTGTCGATCCACGCGTAATCTTACAATTTAGGGATCGTATCGAGGAAATATTACACAATCATCGTTTCGGAGGTATCAGATATCGACTCGTTTTAGGTGTAAATATGACGCGAGAGGCAGAGACGGCCATACCCACCTTTCACTCGGGTAAATATAGAGTTTACGATGGTTTAGATTTGGAAGGGGATGTAGATCGTATAGTCGTGATGATTGAGCGATGGGGTGAAAACGGATCGGGATGGAATATAAATCATCTCGAGCATCTCGATATAGAGATCGTTAGGTATAATCCCTTGCGCGGTGGTACGTACGTACCATTACCCAACGTGCTGAAAAATTAAAAGGCAATCGTCAACGTTAAAAACAAAGACGACTTGTGCATCAAATACGCCATTGCCAGCGCGCTTCATCCCGTCAAGGACCATACCGATAGACCCTCGAGATACGCTCCGCATCTAGACGAGCTCGACTGGAGCGGTATCACGTTCCCCACGCCGACCAAACAGATTAAAAGCATTGAAAAGAATAATCCGTGGCTCAAGATTAACGTTTATGGCTGGGAAGAAGAGGGTAGGGGGTATTTACATCCGGTCTACGTCGACGGTGAGCACGAGGGTCGTACGCTGATTAATCTCTT
>NW_022710494.1:0-1365 GCF_011630105.1 Anneissia japonica | reverse complement strand
AACGGTTCTGACCAACAACGGTTCTGAGCCCACAAGTATTTTTTTAACGTTATTTCGCTATGGAATTGCAAACAATTACCGGTAGTGATTGTATTATTATTATTATTATTATTATTATTATTATTATTATTATTATTATTATTATTATTATTATTATTATTATTATTATTATTATTATTATTATTATTATTATTATTATTATTATTATTATTATTATTACGCAATAATATTATTAATTGATCGTATATCACAAAGCTGTACGGTATGCCAAGGTAAACGTGACACAATAGCAAAAATCCAACAAAAAAATTATATAAATTAAGTTAAGACGAGGAATACCCTAAAGAAGACTAGTTTACATCTTACGACATTTTAAACTACAAGACGATTTCAATCTCTTAAACTTATTACAGATTTTATTTGATCAGAAAGCAGATTCACTTTCTTTTATAAATCAAATTAGCACTTATCACCGTATATATAAATCTTTCAAACATAAAAATGTGTATTAATTGCCTTCTCAAGGATGCGGACACGTTTGTACTTATGTCTTAAAGTCTCAAATTACGAAAAAAAATTGACAGCCAGAAAAATAGACGAAATCATTTGTTAGGAGTTATTTCGTAGGCTAACATTTGTCTTTTTTTCTTCTTGCTTTATAACATTCTCCGGTGAGAAGAGATGGAACTGTTATGGTCTTTCAAACTATGTATCTGAATAATTGAATTATTTTGATCGTGACCAGAGAATTCTGGAATTTCGCAGGATTAACGCATGTGTCTTGAGATTCTTTTTATTTTTCTTTTTTTTCAGTTCAAAGTAAATTTAATTTCTAAAAAAAAAAAAAAAAGACAAGAATACTAGTAAAATTGAAGAATAAAAGTGTTGCATAGTCGTCAATATTGTTACTATTGCCTCCCTAGCTTATTAATAATGCAATTATGCCTACTAACTACAGACTAAACGATAAATTAATTTCTGTTGATATTAAAATTAGAAATCATTACCGGTACATTTTACTTTTATGCTTCCATATGTCTCAGTAAGGACGTCAAACCAACAAGATCGTTACATGTAGTACCACAAAGGCCCGTTTGAATTATGCACAGACTAAATTATAATGACGTAAGGCCTAATTACTTTTTCCCTTGCATGCTGAACATAAGGCGTGAAAAAATCTAATAGGCCTAGGCCTATGCTATTCGCTTTTATGTTTTTAATAATAATAATAATAATAATAATTCTTTTTAAGATAAATGCAATTTAATGTTATCACTCACTTACTGAATTCATGTGTGGTTAACATACATAATTGAATGTTTTATCTTCATTCATAATTAAATATATTATAGGCCTATATATATA
>NW_022710493.1:0-1274 GCF_011630105.1 Anneissia japonica | reverse complement strand
AAATTGGTGCTTTTGTCCGGAACGTCCACATTAAGTCCAAATGTGGCCCTAAGCTGCCGTACTAATTAGCCTAGACGAAAATGTATCCGGACCAGTAGCTTTATTAGGTGAAAGAGACATTAATAATTTAAAAACCTCCTCAGTTTCCACATGTTGTAGATGAAACACAATCTCATTTTCAGTTTCAGTACTTTTAGTTAATATATTCTTCATTATGAAACTTAGCCGCTAACTCAGAACCTATGTTAGCAAAATAATGATTGATTCGATTTGCAATTGTCTTCTTTTCACTAACATAACCATTGTTTGAATCATTAATAATAGTTTATTTATACCTGAAGTCTGACATTTGCGAGAAGGTAAGGCTAAGATGCATCCAGTATTCCTTAGATTACCTTTACTTGTCATTATACCTTCACAAATAAAATTCCGTTTTGAGTCCCTAATCATATAATTAACTTTATTTCTAAGAAACTTAAAGCGCCTCATGTGATCAACTGATTTAGTTGTACGAAAGATACGTTTAAAATAGTCTCTTTCATTAATTAGTGAATGAATTTTCGGTGAAAGCCACGGCGGAAGATTATTAGACCGTATACGTTTTTGTCTAAAAGGAGCATGGCAATCAACAATACTGGTGAATAGCACATTGAACCTATTATACATAAGATCAACATCAGGATCAGTTACTAAGTTCCAATCAATTTGTCCCAGATCGTAAATGAAGCTTTCATCATTAAAATTTTTAAAACAACTTTTAAATTTACAAGAATGTGAACCACTTTTTTGGGGGTTTCCTCGACCAATAGGCCTACAACAGTAAATGAAAGAATGGTCACTAATACCTAATTCAATCACACCAGCTTTAGAAATTCTACCTGGATTAGGGGTTATATTTACATCAATGAGGGTTTGCGTTTCCTGTGTAACCCTGGTAGGTTCATCAATAATAATTTTTAATTGAAATAAATCACAAAACTCATTTAATTTTCTAGTATGACAATGGGGATCTAAAGAAAGCAAATCACAATTTAAATCACCAAGAATCAACACATCTTTCTTTTCGCATTCAATAGTTGTAATTACATTTAATCTTCAAGTGATGGGTGACATTTAATCAGAGGGGTTTGCTCAAAAGGAGAATTTGCAATAGATAGGCGCTAAATGTGGGCCCGGGACGCTCTTTATTCTAACACTGTATTTACCTTTCTTTGATTATTTATATATAATGTAACGGTTTTAACGGCTATCTTCATTATTATTATATGTTACTA
>NW_022710492.1:351-560 GCF_011630105.1 Anneissia japonica | reverse complement strand
GTGCTTTATCTCGCCGAGTTGAGCATTTAGTGCAAATTTTTGATTTATTTTCGCTATAATTTGGGAACTGTTCCGAAAAACTTCAAAGTTTCAATAAAAAATAGTGTGTGTTTGAGGTTATCTCACCGTCATAAATCTCTAATCGAAGACTTGTACTGTTGGTGCTAATTTGTCTACGGACATACCACGTTGAAAACACCGGTTTGCGT
>NW_022710492.1:0-187 GCF_011630105.1 Anneissia japonica | reverse complement strand
TTTTTTTTTTTTTTGGCCCAATGGCATTAACCACCTTCAATAGATTTTTTTTTAATTCATTTTGTTTTTTAAATTGATTTAAAGTTTAATATTAATTTTAACATAGTGGCTTCATCTACTCCGATGTTACGTCAAGTTGTTAATGAGCGCGTTGGTTCCATCACTTCAGAGTAGACATAACCACGGC
>NW_022710491.1:0-1178 GCF_011630105.1 Anneissia japonica | reverse complement strand
AACAACATTCAATAAAAAAGATAAGTATATTTCTAGTTTTCGTATTAAAAATAAAGTTAAATGAATTTCTCAGCTCTCTACTTGCCTTAGGCCATAGCCTAGGCCATGTATGTAGGTCTAGGCTCTAGCCTACTAGAGAGCGTTTATCCGGCCCAGCCTAGGGGCCCTAGACTAGCTTAGCTAGTAAAAAAAACACGACAGCAGCAGTTGCTAGCCAAGTTGCGCATTTCCTGCAGACAGACGATAAACCCCACGGCACTAGCCTAGGCTCGATTCCTAGATAGCAGAGGGGTGAGGTGAGGGCCTATCGTCTGTGGGGCCGGAACACGCACGCACGGCCTTTTTTTTAATCAACATATATTTTTATTTCAAATGGTTGGTTTTCCATCTTTTTTTTCTTGAAAAGCTCAGGATTTCTTGCAAATATGTTTACTGGTACAACAAAAACATATTTTTTTAAAATATAAATTTGATTGCATTATGACTTTTATATGTGTCCCTAACCATCGACTTGTGAACATCGGTAAAATGGAGGCAGAGTTCGCAAAAAAAACCCCAAAAAACAACAAAACAAAACAAAAAAACAAAAACCTTCCTCCCTCATCAGTCTTTTCTTTGATACTTTGATTTGATAGGGTGATAAACAAATAATTTTTTATGGGGCCTAACCTGGCAGATAAACACTACAACAAGGATACCAGCCGGGAAAAATGATGTGTGGGAGGGAAATATATAATGCTTATATCAGACGTAGCCTAAGATTTAACTTGGCCTGGTCATTACTAGGCTCTATGAAAGGAACATGTTTTGGCAGAGTCTACTCTCAATGTATCACCATAAAAATTATAATTAGTGTAGCTTAATACTGAATAACAAATTGTAGTTATTGAAACAGTGGATGAACAATGCAAATTATAAATTACATACCCAAATTATTTATACAAGTAACAATAATTGATAAAATTATTTATTTTATTTTATTTATCATTGTTTAGCCAGTTCATAGTTTGCTGAGCAAATTATACTGACTAGTAATAAAATTAAAATAAAATACAATATTTACAATTTTAAAAAATTCAAAGATTCCAACTCATTGAAAAACTGAAAGAGAAGCAATGAATTATTTTTTTGAGAACTAATAATTTATTATAAAAACTTTATAGGCATAAAAACTTTAT
>NW_022710490.1:2402-4422 GCF_011630105.1 Anneissia japonica | reverse complement strand
AATCAAAACCATGAATACAACAATTAGCATTTCTTTAATAATGCTATTGAATTAAAACATTATACGTAGGTTGGTTGTGTCATTAAAGGAGTAGGACATTAGATGTTACAGAATGTAAACCAAACTAAATACATTTAGTAGTTTGTTGTAAGGCCATAAAGCATTTTTGGGAAAAATCGTAAAATGAGTAGGAATATAATTAATTTTAGAATATTCTATTTACAGCCATTTAAACATATTGTACTTACTGTATTTAATTTATTTATTTTCCCATCTTTTGACTGAAACCATGGATATTCCCGTAGATGAACATAGATTATTAATATTTATATTATTTTTTGTTAACTGTGCTTACATCCAATTAAATCACTATTATTAACACATAAACATCATGTTGATCATGTGATATCCTGCTACATGACCTACATGCCTGCCAGTCTAAAACAGTTAGTAAAAAAATATGATTGATTTGAAATAAAAGGCCAAATCAGGTATATAAAGTTCATAGGCCGAAAATAATAAACAGTCCAGTAAGACTGTGAAATACATCACTTCATGACATCAATCATGGTAGCTTTGGCACCAAGTACGGAGTGGCAAGTCAGAATCAGCAAATACCCGTAGTGCTGAGTGTATTGAATAGGGTGTTTTAAAATAAAAGTTTAGGCCCTATGTCGGTTTTTTGGAGTTTAAACATTTTAAAATAATTAATACAGTAGTATTAATATCGGACTTGTCTAATTAGGTCTAAAACTCGCCTGGAGAAATGGTGAAAAAGCCACTGGACCAACCACCCATAAAAGTAAAATATGTTACACCCTTCATTTTTAAATTTCACCTACTCAAGAAAAGCTATCAAAATGAGAGAAACTCCCATTCTGCTATCTTGGAATAATATAATAACTCGCTTGGCATAAATTAAATGTTGTGTAGTGGTAAAATACTCACCTTTTTCGATCTATGATTCGACACACTTTACCACTCGTACGACAAAAACAGGAATGGCGTCGTTTCAGTAACGAATCCCGCGTTTTTGAACTTGCAACTTGAAACGAAAACACGCGGCGCTGATTGGTCAATATGGGAAACGAATACAATGTATAAATTTAGGAAGCACATTATTTGAGAATACTATACCGATATTTCGACCTATCCTTCGGTCTTTATCAAGGTATATCAAATTATTTATCTTGTTATTATCGTACTGACACACACGTGGCACCTCGCAATGTTGTTGACGACCTGAAGCCAACATGAGCCCAACGGTAGTACTGAGTCATCCTTTAAGACGTTTACAACGTACTGTGACGTTGCGACCACGTCTATAATCGCATCTAATATTTGCAACCTCTAATTAACGTCGGCCAAACCGTTGTAACCAATCTCCATAATATATATATAATTATAGACGTCGCAACGTCAAAGTAACTTGTTGGCACGACATCGGTAAACGTTTGAAATAGATTTTGGGTACCACCGCTGGGCCGCCGTTTCTAGAGTTGTATGTTTGATTATAGACGTTGTCGCAACATCACAGTACTCTGTTGTCCCGACGTCGGTAAACGTTTGAAATTTACAACTTCTAACCAACTTCGGAAAAACGGTTGTAACCAACCTCTATTTCAAACGTTTACCGACGTCGGGCCAATAGCGTTCTGTGACGTTGAGACAACGTCTGTAATCACATTTAATATTTACAACCGCTGGCCAACGTCGGCCCAACGGTGGTAGCCAACGTATATTTCAAACGTTTACCGACGTCGGGCCAACAAAGTACTATGACATTGCGACAAAGTCTTATAATTACATCTAATATTTACAACCTCTAACCAACGTCGGCCCAACGGCTGTAACCAACCTTCACTAAATGTTTACCGACGTCGGGCCAACAAAGTACTCTGACGTTGAGACAACGTCTGTTATTACATCCTAATATTTACAACCTCCAACGTCGGCCCAACGGTGGTAGCCAACGTCTATTTCAAACGTTTACCGACGTCGGGCCAACAACGTACTGTGA
>NW_022710490.1:0-1842 GCF_011630105.1 Anneissia japonica | reverse complement strand
CGTTGGGCCAACGTGAAATTCCAATGTTGGTTTGACGTTACTTCTCCGACCAAATTTTGCAACCAAACACCAACGTCGTACCAACGTCAGATATCCGACCCCGACGCTTACCGACGCTTGCCAACGTTTACCAACGTTGGGCCAACGTCGCTTTGCTAGCTGGGTAGTGACTTCAGTAGGCCTATACAAGTCCGGCACTTCCTGTAAAAGAAAATAACGATATTTTGGTAATGTTTAAAAATAGTTACAATGCTATTTCGACTTTGTATGGCGAAAGTTCCAGCCTGATTAAGGACGCAATGTAAAAAAAAAAAAAAAAACCCAAAAACTCAACTATTTTTCATTTATTTATTTAGGCACACAACACATGCACCGAGGATTGTCAATTGCGAATAACATCATTGTCCTATTTGTAGGTGACAATTCCTCCGGACAAAAATACACACACACCCACACACGATGCTTTTCGCAAACTAAATCTCAATGAGGTTTAATAGGGAATGGAGTTGTGCAAAACTGACAGGACTTTTCTTACAATATGGTAATAATTTAATGCTTCGGAAAACCTCACACAACACAACATCTGATAACAATTATCTTACAAAGAGTTTTTACATTTGCGGTTGACATATTATGACATACCATAAAGGACATACTGAGGTATAAGTGGGCATTTCACATTTGTAGGCGAAATGTTTTAACATTAATTTGTGTTTAAACAGATGTTTACATTTGTCGGGGCTCGCTTGGGGAAAGTCAGAAAGAAAGACTGCATCCCTCCCTCCCGGGCTCCTTCCGGGCTTTATTAAAGGGCCCCGTAATTTCCTTGCATTGAGGGCCGTAGTCACCTAGCTAAGCCGCTGCGAGCTGCGAGTGGGAATGTCAATAGTTTCTGAAGGAATAGCATCCTTATAAAACGGGTTTGGCATGGGGAAGAGGGTATAATGATAGGCCTGTAGTCGATATTGCCACTGAGACAGATGTCCTGTAAGGGTGCTGGCATGATATAAAAGGTCGGATAGGAGGAATGACCGATAAAGAGGGCGTATTTTTCTATTCGTATTATTACCTCATGAATATTCATTTTTAAAATTAACACAAGCAATTACAATTAAAAATGGTTTATAAATTGAACTCAAATGGAAAGTATACATGCGAAAAACACGGGGTTTTTTTTCAAATTTTAATGCATTTTCAGGGAGCTTGGGTAATTTTAGGAAATTTTTGCTGAATCTTAATTGGGTAATTTTGACCTAGTCATTGGGTATATCAAAAATTGTGAGTGGTCACGCTGGTTCAGGCTGGTATGGCCCAAGATTGTGCTTTTAGACACATACTAGGCGTACGCAAATGACGATTGCCTATTATTGACCTAATAATCTTTGCACGCAAATATTCAAATTGAAAATATTCGTGCAACAGAGTTGATTACATTGTGAAATAGTCACACGATATATGTTTACATTGTTTAACAATGAAATACTGTACAACCTTTTCAGCCGTAACAATTTTCAGTTGGGTGAGGGTGATTACCCACCTCGTTACGTGAGTAAAAACACTTTGCCGATATACAAGGTCTCAACAATGTTCTTGTCCTCGGGTGCCATGACTCGTCGTTATCCCACTGCTGGTCACTGGTCAGATAATGCCTGTCTAGCATATAATTATAGAAAGAGGTGGCTTTGAGATGGTGTTTTAAAACATTAACTTACATGCACCCTTAGTTTAAAACTCCTAAATTTCTCGACGAACAACGAAGCCTTAGTACTTGAGTTCCACCAAGGAGGTATTAAATAAGCTGGAGAAACAACGACCATCAACTCCTTTGTACGATGTGAAGCA
>NW_022710489.1:0-752 GCF_011630105.1 Anneissia japonica | reverse complement strand
ATTTACCCACTGCCTCAAAAATTCTAACCTTTTATCTCTATGCTGATGATACTACTCTTTTTTATGCTAATACTAATTTTGAATCTATTTTTCGTACTTTTAATCAGGAACTAACAAATATAAATGATTATTTTATAGTATTAAATAAACTTTCTATTAACATTAACAAATGCAATATCATGCTGCTTGGTTTTCGCCACCAAAAATTCATATAAAGGAAATAGAAACTAAAATTTCAAAAAACATAGGTATTCTTTATCGTCTGTCTTTATATTTACCCTTACATATTCTCCGTAATATTTATTGTTCTCTTATTCTTCTGTTTATTAGCTATTGCAATATTGTGCGGGCCTTCTAACCTTGATAAAATTTATCTTCTTCAAAAGAAAGCTATCCGCCTTATTTCTGGTGCACCACGTTTAACCCATACACATTGTTTATTTTCTGAACTCAATCTTTTAACTATTCACGACATCAACAAACTCCAGCAATGTATTTTTGTTTATGATTATATACATTCTAACCTTCCCTCAAATTGTTCCTGTAATTTTACAGGGGCGGATCCAGAAGTTTTGGTTAGGGGGGTGGGGCTATAGGTATATGTGTAAAGTGCCCCCAAGTGCCTGCGGAGGCTAGGTTTGGGAGGAGGTGTCTCCGTCCGATAAGATGGGGTTCAGAGGGGTAGCTGAACGCTTTAGCTATTAGATGTATGTATGTGTGTGTGTGTGCGTATGTATGGGTGTATGTATGTA
>NW_022710488.1:0-1761 GCF_011630105.1 Anneissia japonica | reverse complement strand
CCCCCATCATTAATGGAAAAGGCCCACGTCATGCTTGGCTGATTAGTTTTGATTTACATTTCGCATGTCTAGTGCCATACGCAGCAAAAGTCTATTTCTAGTGTTGTTGTCAAATGCATTTCAAACCAGGCTGGTTTTTGATTTACGTTTTGAAATATAATTTGGAGAGGGTGTTTGATCAAGTCAGACCTACATTTTGAATTTGAATTACATTTTAAAGAAATTAGAACTACATTTGGGAAAATTTTTCATTTTGAAAAACTAGATCTACATTTTGAGAAATTTACGCCTACGTTTTAATAAATTAGACATTGAATTTTGCAATTACATTTTGATTTTAACATGGACTTTTGCTGCGTATGGCACCCCATAATACCCTAGGGTAAAGTCGCGCGGTGTACGGTGTGGTAAGAGCGGTTAAGGGTCAAAAGTTTCCAATTTAGCAAGAGGACGCCATTCATGCCTTATTACAGAATCTGCACGCGTAAATCGCGGAGAACGCTATCTTGTGTTTATAAGATCTTTGATATCCAATGTAAACATTGCAAGGGGCGGGGTCTATAGGCTCATTCCCTTGCCCGACTTGGCCCGATGTCAAAGGTTATATTTTATTTGTAATTGTGCCGAATGTAAATACGCCGAATGTAATTGCGGTTAGCGCTCTAGTATTCTTAATAGCGCATGAATGGCGCCCTCTTGCTAAATTGGAAACTTTTGAACCTTGACCAAAGATCTTATAAACACAAGATAGCGTTCTCCGCGATTTACGCGTAACAAATAGAAGCGTCGGTCAAGGTTCAAAAGTTTCCCATTTAGCAAGAGGGCGCCATTCATGCGCTATTACCGAAGAGAAAAAGTAATAAGTTTTGGAAGAGGGCGTCCTATCTGTTGCCATGGATCTGAGATGGTTCCTGTTCTGCTAGCTGTTCACAGGCGGTGTACTGTATGGTCAGATCAGAGCGGTCAAGGGTCAAAAGTTTCCAATTTAGCAAGAGGGCGCCATTCATGCCTTATTACAGAATTTGCACGCGTAAATCCCGGAGAACGCTATCTTGTGTTTATAAGATCTTTGACCTTGACTGACACTTCTATTTGTTACGCGTAAATCGCGGAGAACGATATCTTGTGTTTATAAGATCTTTGCTGGATATACTTAGCCAGAAGGGCGCCCTGTACGTCAGGCAGGAAGTATAGAAAACTTGCATGGTTAAAAAGAAGGGCGCCGCCTACGTCGGGCACGATTTCCGCCCAAAGATCTTATAAACACAAGATAGCGTTCTCCGCGATTTACGCGTAACAAATAGAAGCGTCGGTCAAGGTTCAAAAGTTTCCCATTTAGCAAGAGGGCGCTATTCATGCGCTATTACCGAAGAGAAAAAGTAATAAGTTTTGGAAGAGGGCGTCCTATCTGTTGCCATGGATCTGAGATGGTTCCTGTTCTGTTGTTCACAGGCGGTGTACTGTATGGTCAGATCAGAGCGGTCAAGGGTCAAAAGTTTCTAATTTAGCAAGAGGGCGCCATTCATGCCTTATTACAGAATTTGCACGCGTAAATCGCGGAGAACGCTATCTTGTGTTTATAAGATCTTTGTTTCCGCCTCAATTTTAATATGCGAGTGCTCTATTTTGTGTTTCTAGTATCTTTGGCAATTATATCTGTAGCTCTGCTGTTACTAATACGCTGTAGTCTGTAGTTTACAGAGCCATATATATAAAGAGTTGCGACATTCCGCTCCTTGGTTTACGAAAGTCACGTGGTAC
>NW_022710487.1:0-2079 GCF_011630105.1 Anneissia japonica | reverse complement strand
TCGGATCGCTGGATTCAGAGTCCAGAGTGCTAACCATTACACCATAGAACCGACTACATGTACTATAGCGTGAATATATAGTTCTTTTGAGTTGTTATAAATATAAAGTATCAAATATAATATTTATTTTCGTTGAAGTTGACAAAACACAAGTTCTACAGAGACTTGAACTCAGATCGCTGGATTCAAAGTCAAAAGTGCTAACCATTACACCATAGAACCAACTACATCTTCTGAAGCGTGAATAGTTGTGCTGAATTGTTATAATTTTGAAAGAACAATTTTAAATATATATTATTTTTTAGATAGAGTAGACAAAATATTGGTTTTACCGAGACTTCAATACGGTTCGCTGGATTCAAAATCAAAAGTGCTAACCATTACACCATTGAACAGACTACAATTACTAGAACGTGAATATAACTCGATTTTTTTATAATTATAAAAGAACCGTAAAAATAT
Source organism: Anneissia japonica (assembly GCF_011630105.1). Taxonomy (NCBI): domain Eukaryota; kingdom Metazoa; phylum Echinodermata; class Crinoidea; order Comatulida; family Comatulidae; genus Anneissia; species Anneissia japonica. The sequence continues at coordinate 1,617 of NW_022710487.1, read as the reverse complement.
GTTATTGTGTTTAAATTAATTTTACAAAATACAGGTTCTACCGAGACTTGAACACGGATCGCTGGATTCAAAGTCCAAAGTGCTAACCATTACACCATAGAACCGACTACATTTGCTGAAGCGTGAATAGTTCTGCTGAATTGTTATAAGTTTGAAAGGACAATTTAAAAAAATATATTATTTTCAGATATAGAGTAGACAAAATATTGGTTTTACCGAGACTTCAATACGGCTCGCTGGATTCAAAATCAAAAGTGCTAACCATTACATAATTGAACAGACAATTACTAGAACGTGAATATAACTCGAATTTTATAATTATAAAAGAACCGTAAAAAATATGTTATTGTGTTTAAATAAATTTTACAAATCAAAGGTTCTACCGAGACTTGAACTCGGATCGCTGGATTCAAAGTCCAGAGTGCTAACCATTACACCATAGAACCGACTACATGCACTAAAGCATGAATATATAGTTCTTTTGAATTGTTATAATTATAAAAAGAAAAGTATCGAATATAATATTTATTTTAGTTGAAGTTGACAAAATACAAGTTCTACCGGGACTTGAACTCAGAGCGCTGGATTCAAAGTCAAAAGTGCTAACCATTACACCATAGAACAAACTATATCTTCTGAAGCGTGAATAGTTCTGCTGAATTGTTATAATTAGAACAATTTAAAAAATATATTATTTTTTAGATAGAGTAGACAACATATTGGTTTTACCGAGACTTCAATACGGTTCGCTGGATTCAAAATCAAAAGTGCTAACCATTACACCATTGAACAGACTACAATTACTAGAACGTGAATATAACTCGATTTTTTATAATTATAAAAGAACCGTAAAATATGATATTGTGTTTAAATTAATTTTACAAAACACAGGTTCTACCGAGACTTGAACTCGGATCGCTAGATTCAAAGTCCAAAGTGCTAACCATTACACCATAGAACCGACTACACGAGCTACTGTGTGAATATATACAGTTTTGTCACATTGTTTCAATTACAAAAGAACACTGAAAATATGATTTTGTGCATAAATTAAGTTGACAAAATACAGGTTCTTTCGAGACTTGAACTAGGATCGCTGGATTGTGAGTCAAAAGTGCTAATTATTACACCATAGAACCGACTACATAACAGCGTCACTATAAATAGTTTGGTCGAATTGTTATAATTATATAAGAACACTTACAATATAATATTTATGTAAAAGTTGACAAAGTTAGGTTTTACCGAGACTCGAATTCTTTTGAATTGTTATAATTATAAAAGAACAATTAGAAATATAACATTTTTTTAGATGAATTTGACAAAATACAGGTTCTACCGAGACTTGAACTCGGATCGCTGGATTCAGAGTCCAGAGTGCTAACCATTACACCATAGAACCGACTACATGTACTAGAGCGTGAATATATAGTTCTTTTGAGTTGTTATAATTATAAAAAGAAAAGTATCAAATATAATATTTATTTTAGTTGAAGTTGACAAAATACAAGTTCTACCGAGACTTGAACTCAGATCGCTGGATTCAAAGTCGAAAGTGCTAACCATTACACCATAGAACCAACTACATCTTCTGAAGCGTGAATAGTTGTGCTGAAT
>NW_022710486.1:0-523 GCF_011630105.1 Anneissia japonica | reverse complement strand
GGGGGGCCGGGGGACTTTCACAGATGAAGAGTCTACACCACCTCAGGCCCACCAAGAAATATTTTATGGCACCTCTAGATGGCCGGAAATGGCACTCTCAGACCTAAATCTGATCAAAGAATTTCCCTTTTACTTGATCTTATTTATAATTTTGAAAAATTGTCGGGTGGAGAGCCCAGCCCGGCTTACCTCCCTCCCCCTTGAACCTCACTAAACTCACTAGGGTACATTAGCAGGTTGTAAAAGCGCTTTCTCCTGAAAGAAATAGCGCTACAGAAAATGCTTATTAAAATAACAACATTAAAAATGTTTATCAAATACTGCCCTCATCCAGACAAAAAAAAAGACATTAATAAAAATCTAATGACTCGTTGTAAATTTGTTGTTTTATGAAGATTTAAGCCTCTGCAAAACAGTATTTCCTTAAATAGGTCCCTCCAGATTCATCAAAATAGGATTAATGTGTACATGAAATTTACATTTCTATCCTTTGTTATCGTCAGTAGAATGTCTTTCCGCTGTT
>NW_022710485.1:0-2333 GCF_011630105.1 Anneissia japonica | reverse complement strand
CGAATAACACTCCCCCCCCCCCACAAAATGACTAAACAAATCTAATGGAAGCAACACATCATTCTCAACACATTTTAAGTTCAACAGAATTATGTTTTTTCTAACCTCTAATTTTGTGTTGTTGCCAGTAGTGAAAGGGAGCGCCTACTTAGAGTATACAGGGGCGGATCCAGAGATGTCCAAAAGGGGGGGGCCGAAAGAGGGGCTGGAATTTGGGCCGATCGAGACAACAATGTACTAGGTGGTCCGGGGGCATTCCCCCGCTAAATTGTGTCCTAGACGCCCGAAAATAACATTTGAGGCGTTCTGGGCTATCGTTTTTTTCTTCTTTTTTTTTCTTTCTTTTTTCTTTTTTTTTTACCTCCCAAAATGGAGGGCCGGGGCCAGGCCGCCCCCCCCCCCCCCCCACAAATCCGCCCCTGGTATAGGCCCAACAAACCTATCCATTTTACACAAAAAATAATAATAATATTTAATAATAGCTTAATAATAACATAAACCGCCTCCCGGCCCCGAATTAACACCTTCCTTTAATAAACGCCTCCCCAAAAACCCTTTCAACATTATTCGAATAAATGCAGTACCGGTATGTATTAACAAAATTATAAAAAAAAAAACCGATTTGATTGTTCTAAAGGAAGTTTTCCCCAGATATCTCCCATTCGCGGTTAGGATGCCGTTCACACAGTGTAAAAACCACATCCGCAGGTCGTGCGTAATTTGGACAAAATATTTAGTGTTAATTAATTATGGCAGTGGTTGCAGACCTGATTATACATTGATATTGCGTATGATAATAATTATTATTTGAAGTTCCCCCATCCCTTTGAAAAGTGCCTGGAGACGTTCCTATTGTTCCTCTACCTCGTAGAAAAGCCCCTTATTTTATGTGTTGTAGTCCCGGTATTGAAAAGAGGAGTTTATTTTGAGTCATAGGCCTACATATCCATAACAAAACAAAAATAAATAAGTAAATAAACCGTCTCCCTCGAATAAACGCCCCCTCAAAAACTGTCTCAACAATATTTGAATAAATGCGGTATGTAAAAAAAACAAAACGATTTGATTGTTCAAAAGAAGACTCTTGTGGCGCACAATAGCGCTTCCATCTATTAATTACGGTTGTCCCGCATGGTGTACCCTAGAAACTTGACATAACCAAATTAGAACGCCTACAAACTCAAACGGCACTGTATTTAGTAAAGGCACCAAGAAACACACCATGTGTAACACTGTATGGCGATTTGGGATGGATACCTATTAAGGATCTACAAACTATTGCCCGTATACTTCAATAGATTAATTTTAATGGATACGTCTCGTTGGCCCAAGCTGCTTCTACTTGCCATGCTTCAACATAACTGCGATTTTAAATAATTGCGTTTCAAATTCCTTTCTTGTTTACATGATATTCTTATAAAGTTAGATACAAAGAATATCTTCAATGTCATGCTGAAAAATGAAGAATACTCTTTCTCAAGTAGAGAAATTTTACAAAAATTTAATGAATTCGTAGTCAATGAATGGAAATTGGATGTTCAAAATAAATCATCCCTTCAAGATTGTGCAATTATACAGTCGCGTCCTAATTTAGAACACTACTTAATTGATAAGACGGATTTTGAGGGAGTGAAGTTTAAACTCAAGTCAAATACCCTACCATTAAATGCCAGGACGTCTAACTGGATAACAATATGAAATGTTTAATTTGTAATTTAAATGCGGATGAAGACATCCGTCATTTTCTCTTTGACTGCCCAGCATTACATAATGTAGGCCTACGTATGGAGGAAAATACTAAATTACAAGTTCATTTGGACTTATTTGACAACCAAGCTTTATATAATGCTTATCTAAATGAATGTAATAACAATAAACTTAAATACCTTTTGGGCTGCTCAATTCCCATAGCAGAGAAACTGAAGCCTATTTTTGATAAATGTTGTTAAAGTTACGTAAAAAATGGCCTGGAAATTTCGAAATGAAATAATCAATTCCTAGTACCCTAGTTCATGTACCGCTTATTTATTCAAATACATTGTATATTTTTGTTCTTTTCTTCCAACTTTGGTCATTGCAATCTTTTAGGCCTAATCTGTTGTTAAGTGGGAGGGTGGAAACGAAAATTTGGTTTTGTTCTTGTGTGGGTTAGTTGGGGAGGGTTTTGCTTTGTTTATGTTTATTTTTGCTCTAAAGGGAAAGGAATTTAAATGAAAATGGGTTAATTTCTCGTTGGTTGCTTTGGGTGGGGAGTTAAGTAAGGGGTACGTAAATGGGTGGGGTTTATTTTTAATTCTTGTTGCTCATAGTTAAGTTGTGTTTTGTTTTAGTGA
>NW_022710484.1:0-826 GCF_011630105.1 Anneissia japonica | reverse complement strand
TTGAATAAGCACCCCTCAAAAAGTGCAAAAAATATTTTAAGCGCCCGGGCGCTTATTCGCGCGAGAACGGTAATATTATTATTTTAGTAGTGATACTATGTACACGTTCATATTTACCTACAGGTAATCCAATCTGTAAAAATCTATGCAAAGTTTAAAATCTAGATTAATACAAAAGCAACTTTTTCGTTCAAAAAATATTCTTTCACCTTCATTTGCTTATTTCTGACTAAATAATGATCATATTGATTCTAAACCTAGGCCTATTTGTAAGGTAGGTCTTGCACTATAGCAGTCAAAATTAACAAAATATTAAAAACTGTATTTTTCACCAAAAATGCGATTTTTTTTTTACCCCAAATATAAGACATTTTTTTTTTTTGGCTTCAGAGATTTTTTTGAAAAGCATGTTGATAAAAGTATCTCCACCAAAAATAAAAGTTTTGTCATCCGTGTAACGATTCTTCCACATTTTGACGTTAAGGTACTCTACTAATACTACACATTGCGAACATAATTTTAAATCAAATAACTGACACTGAAATATCTAATCAAAATTTTTAAACCTACCTATGCATAAAACAAAAGTGTGCGAATCTTAATTAAACTCAGATACAGTAGAAAACTAAAATTAAACTGCAAATGAAGAATCCCACACTGGCCATCCACAATAGCATATCATTTTTTCCCTGATGAATGTATTTTATTGACAAAGTGGAGAAAGTAGTAATAATAATAACTTTATTGTTTCTCTTTTTTTATTTTTATTTTATTTATTCAATCATCCAACAGGACCAAGAAGGTCCCACTTACAGGCGAAGATTGT
>NW_022710483.1:0-1130 GCF_011630105.1 Anneissia japonica | reverse complement strand
ACCGATAACTTCGGTCGCCCCGACACCTGTTACGAGGGAGCGCTAACCTTCCTGTCAGGAGGAGCAACCGCAAATTGCTACGACTTACCTTCTCCGAAAAACTCGGATCTTCCGAGGAGCCATCCGTGCAACGCGTTGAAAACCGAACTAGACGTCGTGATCGAGAACAACTTACTGCACGTGGGAGACACGGCAACGTTAAACTTTTACGGATATAAATTCAGGAATCGGAGATTCAACGTCCGCGCGGAGGGCGTCTTGTCGAGCCACGATCACGAGGAGCACAGAGAAGACAGCATTCCCGTGCCCGAGGGTTCGGTGTCGACTACAATTTGCGCTCGCGGGAGGATGACGGTCGTCGAAATCGACACGGAATTCTTGAGGCAAGACCGACACCACATAATTAGGCTGACGGTCGATTTTTTCGCTTTCAACTATACGAAAAGAGGGGAGGTCTTCGTAACCGGCCAATCAACGGGAGATCCGGAAGACGAAAAGGGCCCTGGGTTGAAGACAAGGAACCTATGTGAATTCAGAAGGAAAGCTGCCGGAAAAATTTTAGGTGACGGTCGGACTATAAACTATCCGTATCCGCCCTTCGTTGTGCATGCCGCCGCGAAAAACCTAAGCCTTATTACTTTTCAAGAGCGGTGGAACAACCCCAAGTCGGAAGTGAACGTGGTTTACCTCTTTGGAGTCTCCAGTTCGGCGAAGGTACGATGGAAATTGGATGGCGTGGAACTAGAAAGTTTACCGCAACGCCGAAAAAATTGGGAAGTCTGATAACCCTCACCTGTCACGACCACAGGGTCGTCGGCATCCTGGAGCTTCCGACTATCGTCGAAAAAGCGAAAGTTTTCGCGACGATACAAGAAGGAAACGAGAACTTCGTTGTCGGCCGGACGGTTCGGGTGTACAGGAACGGCGATGAGCCGATCATGAAACCCTCGACGTTCGGATGCGACGAAAGGCCGATCGAATATCTCGGCGTCCCTCTTCAATACCGGGAGCCATCCCGCCATTATCTACCAGATGAACTTATGTGAGAATAGAATGTATATTTTGTGTGTGTGTGTGTGTGTGTTCGTGTAGTAAATAAAGAGACTATCGAAAACAAAATAATTCTTTGT
>NW_022710482.1:315-510 GCF_011630105.1 Anneissia japonica | reverse complement strand
GGAGTGTGGGAATAAGTAAAATCGAATGGCTACCTGTTATTAGGTTAATTATCATAATAATATACTACATATCCATAATAGGCCTATGTCTATCAATTTTCTTACAAGTACTTACATTTGAGTTTAGAGCAAGGAGACGAAAATTGCTTCGTGTACTAGCACCCACACACCGCACATCACACACAGGCCTAGCGC
>NW_022710482.1:0-202 GCF_011630105.1 Anneissia japonica | reverse complement strand
ACGATGTCTAGCGTCAATTTGCGATCGATTTTACCCCTTTTCCTGTAAATCGTTAAAGTTTACCGATATTCATAACGTCGGCGTTGAAGTAGCAACAATCCCTTTTCCTGTAAATCGTTATTTTTATTTGAATAACCATTGAGATAACGTCGATTAACGTCGTTTAACATCGACAGAAAAAGAGGCTTAAATTACAAGGTTT
>NW_022710481.1:0-592 GCF_011630105.1 Anneissia japonica | reverse complement strand
TTTCGTCAGTTTCCTTTATCCACAAAATAGAATTTCGTCAAATAAAATTTAGAATGATACACGTGCACAAATTTCGTCCTTTGTCCACAAAATAAAACGTTTATTTAAATAATTTTATTTTTATGTCTGTTGTCTGTTCATGTTATCTTTTCATACAAGATCAGATGTAAAATAACACATTAGCGAGGGTGATGAAAGTGTGTTATTTACAAGAGTTGGAAAAAGAAATCTAGCGTAAATTTGTCAATCATTGGTCAATAAAAATTCTTTAGGAATATCTCTCTATTCTCATGCCCTTAATGTACATACACTTTATATCATTAAAGCCAATCAATTAATTTACTCAATCAAATATTTATATTGGTGATTTAAAATTCAGGTCTTTCTATTTACATTACTGAATTAAACAAGAGCACATGTAAAAAATGAGATCTATAATCGATAACAAGTAATCATGTTTACCTTTAACAATTATTATCGTCAAAATGTTTAAAAATCTTGCAAATATGTTGCTTGTGTTAACCATGGTTTAATTCGTTACGATTTTTTCACAAATTATATAATTTTATCACTGAAATTTTAACACACTATT
>NW_022710480.1:0-1084 GCF_011630105.1 Anneissia japonica | reverse complement strand
AACTACGATCTCAAAATGACAAACACGGTTGCCTTATGTACTTTCAGGGAGACTGAAGTGTCACAAAGAAGGGTACAGTATATTTGGTATAGGCCCCATGACCCCATAGGCCTATAGCAAGATTACCGTATGGGACAGTGTAACTTCAGGATTAACCAACCCATATATCCATAAAATCATATTAAGGGAGATCATAGGCATATTTATGAATCAGGCCTTTACATAAATGCTAAGAGAAAGAAAATCATGAATTTAAAATTGTCATTGTTCCAACTGTTCGTGTAGGAGGGTGATCACGTAGAAAGTTTGAATAAAGATATCGTGATATTCAAAGGATGCAAATAAATATATTAAACTAATTAATTGATATGATACCTAATTGATATGCCATTCGTGTTATTAGAGGAAACGGTGGCCGGCTGGATAGGACATCTACTCATAGCACCTTATAATTCTCTGAAATGTACGATTCTATTCGGTTATAGTACCAGAACCTATCTGTCTCTGATATGATTCGTTGATGGATAACTGTCGCCAAACTTATTAACTCAATTATCTTATCTTCAAACAAAAAGTAAGCACGTTTTATACAATTTTAGAATATGCGTTTAATGATTGTAAATAAAAAAAAGCCTAATGTTTTCCTAAACTGAAATTTTAAATTATATATTCTTGTTTGTGACAGATTTAGCCTATTCCATAGAGTGACATCTTAATTCTTATGATTTCAAAATGTGTCATCGGGACCTTCTGAATCCGATGGTAGCACAATCGATAAACTAGGCCCAGTTCAAATAAACTGTTGTGACTAATCTGCAACAGTTATACCTTGCCTAGAATACCCGGTTATTATTAACACTAGTCTACACAGATCTGGTATGTTAAGCCGAACGTGTTGGGACTCCTCTCATATGTCATGTTTATGTATAATTTGGCTTGCCTAGGATTAACCGATTGACAAGAATTTCCAAATCCTCTTTGAGTTAAATTCCATTTCTTGCGATATCGCTCACCATCCTTGTAAAATAGAGCAACTTGTGTAGCGCCCTCAATTGGGTATGGAAAGTTCGAAGTAGTAGATCGC
>NW_022710479.1:0-837 GCF_011630105.1 Anneissia japonica | reverse complement strand
TGCCGCCTGACGCCCAGAGTAGGCGACGGCCTAGGCCTAGCCTAGAGATATCGGGCTAGCCTAGCCTAGGCCTAGCCTAGGTAGAGATATTGGGCTAGCCTAGGCATAGCTTTACTATACGAAAGGTTAGACGAAGATATTGCACTATTTTAGGCTAGGGTATTTATTTTCCAACATTTAATTCTAAATTTTCGATATATTTTTTCTTTATTTTCATGAATTTTCCAAAAATAAAAAATAAAAAAAAAATCAGGCGGGCGAAAAAAACGATGCGGGCGGGGGCGCGAAACATGTTTTTTTTTACTTGGCCTAATACTGTACAATTAATAATTAGAAACTGAGTACTGTAGTTCGATAGGCCTCTAAATATGATAATGGTGAGGCTATAATTGATTTATGACATTGTTAGGAAAAATGAATTGTGTAATCAACATTATTACTAATATTGATATGAGTGTTAATTACAATGTGATGTTGTGCCCATAAGGTGTCTCTATTATGGATGAGTACAATAATAGGCTTGCGTGGTCTAGTAACGATATGACACTCGTCTTGACAGGAGAGGTTGCATGTTCCAGTCCCGCCATACCGCTGATATAGAACTTTTCTTTGAATGGCTACGCTTATTACATTATTCTGATTTACTATATCATGGATTAAATACAATCAGTAGTTAATTCATAACCAACTTAATTACATACATTTTATTTTATTTGAAGCTGAATAACGATTATATACACCAGAATATTGTCTAAATTACTTTCCTTTATAATATAAATTATATTAGAACCTTTATTTATAAGGATGATTTTATAAAATGATTAAATTTCCCATCAA
>NW_022710478.1:0-505 GCF_011630105.1 Anneissia japonica | reverse complement strand
AACATAATTAGAGTGAAACTTCCCATCACACGGCACTGAGTGCATATCACGTCAAATACCAGGACAATTTATATATTTATTTTACTTTTAAATTGTTTTCTTCTGTAAAAGAGCAAAGGGCAAGTGTTGCCTAAGCAGGTAAGTAAGTATCTGTGTACATCTATTTTAAAACTTTCTTGGGTTACCCTAGGAATTAACATTTGTAATGTCTTCTACAAATTGTCTCTCTGAAAAGAGTTCTTGCTTTCATTGATTGAGTTTTTCTCGCACTAATGACAACTCCACTCCCTATGCCTCATACTGTACTTACTAGTTTATGAAGAAAAATACAGTTTTGTACAATATAAAGTCCAAAATATAAAACTAAATGTCTTTAATGCTTTTGAATGTTATGATGTACTGTACACCTACTTATAAATGAGGTTAGCTGAGACTTCTGTATTAGGCCATCAGCTGTAGCCTGTATCGTTTCATTCCTCTCCAGCAGAAGGGGGACTAAAATATT
>NW_022710477.1:0-552 GCF_011630105.1 Anneissia japonica | reverse complement strand
GCAAAGTGATCTGATTCAAGAGGATTGTCAGCTGTTTTGATTAACGCAAGTCTGTCAGGATGATTTATATAAAAATGATCGATTAGAGTTCCTTCTGTTGGATTATTTAGTGCCGGTCGTGTGTACGTTTGAACTAGCTGCACAAGACCATAGGTGTCTGTTATATCAATTAAATGACGTTTGCCAGAGGTGTCGGTCAACCAGTCGATGTTAAGATCTCCAAGTAGGATGATACCAGAAACATCTTGGATCTTGTGCTCGATTTTGGTAAATGCAAGCTGAAGTTTCTCCCAAAAAGAAACCGAGGATGACGGCGGGCGGTATATGGTGCCAATAAGCCACTTACATTTGTGGCCATAGCACATCACCCATATCAGCTCAATGTCGTCAGGTTCAAAGTCATTTAGACGTATTGGCTTGAGTGAGGTGTGTATTGCAGTTAGTATACCACCTCCCCTGTTACAACGATCTCTGCGAAAAATGACACGAGTTGAAGGCGTACTCACCGGGAGAACAGTATCCAAAGTCAACCACGTTTCAATAATGGAAATA
>NW_022710476.1:0-635 GCF_011630105.1 Anneissia japonica | reverse complement strand
TGAGTGTCAAAATGTAATTTTTTTTTTGTTAGGCATGGTGAGATAGCCTGAAAAAAAGACTATTCAATTGAAAGTTTGAAGTTTTTCGGAAAAGTACTCGAAATATGGCGGAAAGTCAAAAAATTTTGAACTAAGTGCTCTACTCGGCGAGATAAGCACTTTTGTGCAAAAAGTGACAACGTTAAAAAGTTTAGTCAAAATGTAATTTTTTTTTGTTAGGCAAAGCTTGATTGGCTGAAACAAAAACTATTCCATTGAAAGTTTGAAGTTTTTCGGAAAAGTACTCGAAATATGGCGGAAAGTCAAAAATTTGCACTAAGTGCTCAACTCGGCGAGATAAGCACTTTTCTGCAAAAAAAAGTGACAATGTTAAAAAGTTGAGTCAAAATATAATTTTTTTTTGTTAGGCACGGTGAGATTGCCTGAAACAAACACTGTTCCATTGAAAGTTTGAAGTTTTTCGGAAAAGTACTCGAAATATGGCGGAAAGTCAAAATTTTGCACTAAGTGCTCAACTCGGCGAGATAAGCACTTTTGTGCAAAAAGTGACAATGTTAAAAAGTTGAGTCTAAAATATAATTTTTTTTTTTGTTAGGTTAGGGTTAGGGTTAGTGTTAGGGTTAGAGTTAGGGTTA
>NW_022710475.1:0-1533 GCF_011630105.1 Anneissia japonica | reverse complement strand
CCCCCCACCCCATATAGAAAACAATACGACACAGGGCTTATTTTATTGTTAATATAGGACACCACACAACGTGTGTTTGAAACTAAATATAAGCATTTTCATCGTGGTTTTATTTATTACAATCATAGGCCTATTCTTTCACCATCATTACACATTGAGACCCTTCTTTTAGGTAAAACGATCTATCTTAAATTTTCTTTCTCAAGTTTGGGACTATTATGTTTTTAAATAACTTAGAAGGCAAAGGAGGGAAAACACAAGCTTTAACCCTAACAAATGCGCGCGGGGGTTTTTAATTCTAATTTCGTCGGAATTGATCAAAACTCCCTAAATGTGCAATTTTTAGAGGAAATTGGCCTACCTCATCAAGAAATGCTCTTATGTTATATATGGCCACATTCGTTTTTTTAAACTGAAAATAAGCATTTTCCTTATGGCTTTATTTATTACAAGCATATTCTTTCAATATCATTACACATTGAGGCCCTTCTTTTAGGTAAAACGATCTATCTTAAATTTTCTTTCTTGAGTTTGGGACTATGTGTTATAACTTAGAAGGCAAAGGAGAGCAAGCAGAAGAAAATTTTTTGTTTTTTTAATTCTAATTTCGTCGGAATTGATCAAAACTCCCTAAAATGTGCAATTTTTAGAGGAAATTGGCCTACCTCAACAAAATATGCGATTTAAAATTTGAGATTTTCAGGCACTTTCTCCGGTGAAAAGGGCATTCAATGGGGAAAGATTTTCCACAGATTGATATTTTCCCCTTGTCCCTCGGTGGTTACGCCACTGCGGAGAATACCTGGCGGCTTAGATCAAATGCGAAATGGACACTTTTTGAAGTGGAGAAGGGGTTGCAGGCCGGGGTATTGTGATATCTGTTCATTATATCTTCCTTTTTATTCTTGTCTTTATTTTTCTCTTCTCTTTTTCTTTCCCCTTCTTTTTCTTTTCCTCCCTCTCCCCTCTTTCTTTTCTTTTCTTACCCAGCCCGGTACGACGGCTTGGTCAGCCCGGTAAAAACCGTCAGGGGGAACAGTCTGCCCCCTGGCCCACCCCCGCCTGTTACGCCACTGCTTATAAGATGAATGGGAATATGAATCATGCAGATCTGGAATCAAATCTAGGTGGTGGGGTCAACATTCCTCCGTCGGGAAAATTTTGATTTCTCGATGGTGGGAAATGACCTTTCTCGACTTTTGAGCTAGGTGTCTAATGACTTTGTTCTTCAAAATTCAAGGTTTTCCCCCTCATGAAAACGGTAAGGTAAACTTTCTCATTATAGTAAATAGCCTGTTATGTGTGTATACATACATTTTTAAAAAAATTGAGTAGTTGCATACGATTTTTTCCATGAGATGAATCCCAAAAAGAAAGAAGGGTCCGGGGGTTCTTCCCCCAGGAAAATTTTTATTTCTAGAAGGCGGGAAATGAGCTTTCCCGACTTCTGATGTGTCTTTTAAATTAAAGTCATTAAAAAATACTTCGTCGGGAAATCTCATTGTCCACCATTCAGAAATCAACATTTTCCCG
>NW_022710474.1:0-1192 GCF_011630105.1 Anneissia japonica | reverse complement strand
ATGTATGCATATATATATATATATATTAAAGAAAAAAATGTGCATAGACGCAAGTTTATTTCATATATGCTGATTCATCTCATTAATCAAACTGTCGTAAAAAGGTTAATTAATGTATTATTAAAGTATTATTATTCTATCCGCAGTAGGGATTCTTGTTGTTCCCCCGTAAAATAAGAGCTGAATATTCATAGATTCTTCTCATATAAAATATATTCCCATTGGATGAAAAAAATTCACCGTCAAAACACTAATTTCAATATGAATGAACACTCCTTTCTAGGCATTATGCCCGCGAAAATACGAAGCTTTGGTATCGTAGGCTTTCCGCTACTGCTAATGAATCTGCGCTGTACTGTTGTTGTACCTTTTTGCCTTAAATTGGCCAATTTCCTTTAGGTATTTCATATTCCCCTTCTACATACTCATAAAGTTATATGTAGTCAACATTTACTGAGGGTTATTGTTTGATTTAATGTTAATTTAAATACACACAAGGATCTAAAACACGCGCTTGTAGATTTCTCTTCCAGCTGGTAAGAAGTAGGAACGTACCATTATTAAGCAGGTCTGGAATATCTGGATTCAGGCTGGCTAGGAAAAGTGCGTCGTATAATATGAATGAACATTATAGCCTAAATTGTAAAATTGTTAAACTAGTACAGTAATGCAGGTAATAATAATATTTAAGACCCAAACAATGCATAAAAACCAAAGGTAGGCCTATCAATTACCCCTAACAAATTTAGCGAGTCTAAATGATAACAAAGGTTTCTTAAGTTCACTTCGCTGCAGTGAATATGAGCCGATTAATTTGATTGTTGTTGCAAAAAAATGGCCTAAGAATTCATATAATAATAATAACCAATGTAATAAATATTATTGTTGTTGCTGTTGCTGTTGTTGTTGTTATTGTTGTTGTTGTATTAAACAGCAGCATGTTTTAGGTTTTTAAAGTCTATCACATTATTTTACCATAATGTAATTTTACATGAAATCAAATTTATTCATTTATATCAAAATTCTTTTTCGATTTGCTAGGTTGATTTTAGGGTTCCACATACTGTAGTAGAAACAGAAGTGTTCGACGAGCTCAGAACAAGGAATGACAAATTGTCTGTAACCTCGAACAAGGATGTAGACAGTGGTAAGGCAACATCCGAAGGCACCCCGGATGAAAGCAGCTTCATTG
>NW_022710473.1:0-658 GCF_011630105.1 Anneissia japonica | reverse complement strand
ACAGGTGGAGAAACCTCCTATATGTTTAACGGTTCAACTTGATTGAATATCCTTGGGGTATACCGGTCCATAGGGTACCTCAGTGGAGTCCCTACCCTGTTGATGCATAGTTCAGTTAGGGTGGGGTATGCGGGTCATTAGGACCTTAGTGGTGTAATGCCCCTACACTGGTAATGCATAGCTCAGTTAGGGTGGGGTATGCGGGTCATTAGGACCTTAGTGGAGTAACACCTCATGCATAGTTTGGTTAAGATGGGATATGTCGGTATTTAGGACGCTAGTGGATGGAGTAACGTTCCTACTCCTGTAATGCACAGTTGGTTATAGTGGGGTATGCGGGTTTTCGTATCTGATACTTCTTTTTGTCTTTCGTTATTTTATTGTTTTTTATGGATATGTGATTCTGAAATAAAAGTGGAATGGAATTGAATTGAATAATGCTGTTTATATGATATTCTAATCAATTAAGTGAATCTATTTCGTTTGTTTATTTTGGCAGATAATATTGTATAATGAAGATAGTTTTTCATTAACGAAAATCTCTTTTTATGCGCTCCGTTGGCAGACACAAACTGTATTTGGCCTGTTTTACTATTGTAGTCAAGGGTAATATATGCCTACATACTAGGTTCATCCTTCTTAGACTGTAAATAATTCC
>NW_022710472.1:0-1094 GCF_011630105.1 Anneissia japonica | reverse complement strand
AGTTTATCCTTCCTGGACATACGCCTTACTATCACGAACTCGGCACTATCTACATCCGTGTTTTAGAAACCTACGGATGCACATACTTTTTTGAACTATACATCTTCACATCCCCCATCATGCAAGGACTCAATTCCGTACTCCCAGCTTGTCCGTTTAAGGCACATATGCAGTGACGATGATGATTTTCACGCCAAAGCAAAGGAAATGATGCACTTCTTTAACGTGAGAGGATATCCTGTATCTATCATTAACAAATCGCTTAACAAAATCAACGAACTAACACGGAATGATGTTTTACAGCCGAGAGTACACAATGATACTAACAGGATACCAGTTGTCTTAACCTACCATCCTTTCACTAAGAAAGTCGCCAAAATCATCAGAGACAACTTTGAAATCCTCTCATCGGATGAGACTACCAACACAATATTTGCTTACCCTCCACTCTGTGCTTACAGAAGAGATAAAAATCTCAAGAACCAACTTGTACGTTCATCCATCAACTCTACTGGTATAACCAAAGGATCTACTACTCCGTGCAACAGACCGAGGTGTAATACTTGTGCCTACGTGTACTCCGCAGACACTATCACTGGACCATCTGGACAAGCTACGATTCATGACACCTTTTCATGCACTTCAGTTAATTTAATTTATGCTATTACCTGCCATAAATGCGGTATGCTATACATTGGAGAGACTAAACGAAGAATGGCAGACAGGTTTACTGAACACTTAAGATCTATTAAACTCAAACAAACAGGTCTACCTGTAGCCTCTCATTTTGCCACTAACCACTCTCTGAATGATATCACTATAACTGGCATTAAACTTTGTAATGGGACTTATACAGTTCGGAAGAAACATGAAGAGAGACTTATCTACAAATTAGGCACTCTAGCTCCAGCAGGTATAAACGTATCATTTTAATCATTTAGAAACTAGGTTAGGCCTATGTATTTATTTTACTTAATTTAATTATTATTAGGCCTTCTATCATATTATTATATTATCAGATCTATCTATCTTGGCTTTGGCTTGGTTTACCATGCCTTAATTAACTCCACCCAATCTTGTCATTGTTAATTTTC
>NW_022710471.1:0-3099 GCF_011630105.1 Anneissia japonica | reverse complement strand
CATCCCACTGAAACAGTTCAAAGCAAAAAAATCACGCAAGTAGATAAAAATCACCTATCACCTTATTTTGCGGGCATCAATCCCCTCCCCATTTCAAGACTCCTAAATACACCACTGGTTGTATCACATCATTGTCATATTTTTATTTAGCTCGCATTTAAAAACAAAACTTGCACTATATTTACTAAAATATTTACACTGTGGTTGAGTTTTTAACTACTTATACTAGCACACTACTAACACAAAACGCGACTTTTAACTAATTGTTTATACCACTTTTGAATTGATAATGGTATGCATACATCTGGACATATCAGCTGACCATTGCACACCTAAAATAGACCAAATTTTACACTGTAATTAAGTATTATATCCGGCCACGATTCAACTGCTTAATAATTTTATTTATGTTTATTAAGTTTTAATCTTGTCCATTTCTAACTACTGTATAAGAAACACTGTATATATTTGCCTATAAAACAACATTCAGCTTTCATTAATGTTTCGATTCGAGGAAGTTTTTCCGCATGCCTTTGTATAATTATTATGGCATGTATTATATGTCTACTGGTTGTAAAAAGAAATTGGGTTTTGGTGAGTAGTATCACAGCTAGTTTTTGGATGAAGCAAAGCTTTGCCAATATGCCTAAATAAGGTAGGAAGAACCATGCTTTGCCTATGTAATGGAATACAACTACCCCCTCAACATATAATTGATAGTAGTATAACTTCGGATAGTCTTTTGGTTGAAATGTTCATTTCTGACATAACAATTTCTTTGCTTCTCCACAGGATAAAATAACATTCTTATCTATATACTTTAAACACTTTTCATCACACATATTTGCATTGGTATATTGCTGTCTAATTTGTATATATAATATGCAATAAAAATATATTTCTAACTTTTTTAAAGATTTATTATCCAATGTGGTACCTAAGTATATATTTTTGCATTGTTATTGTCTAGTGTTGTAACTATAGTACATTCATTGTGCATTGTTATAAGGCGTAGGTAGATATAGTGGAAGAAGTGGGGCAGGGAGTACGGTTTGTCACTAAATTTTCAAATTTCATTGCATATATTGAAATTAGCATTACTCACTTTTCTATTCTGAAAATACTGTGCCTCCCACCCCCGTTTGAAAATTTCTGGATCCGCACCTGTTATTGCTAAGTTAAAACATTGTTTGCATAGAATGCTTTGGTATTCTCAGTGTAGGTTTTGCAGACTACATTCACACATAACGATTTGACCAGCAACCATATTTTACTGCTAATATATTAAAATAAACCTATTAACTTTCCTATCTACTGAAGGACCAGTAAAATGACTAACACAGCTAAAAGATAATACTGGAATTAAAATGGCTATCAAGTTCATAATAAATTTTGAGATGTTGCTAAAATTACTTTACTTTTAAGTAAATAATTAAAGTTTAAAGTCTATGCTATAAATGGTTATTATAACGACTAGGCATGCTAGCAAATAAAATTAATTTCTATGAATGTCCATTCAAGCGACAACCTGACACCCTACTGACGACCCTAGGGGGAGTGGTATACCCATCTCTTCGCAAACAACTTCAATGCAGTCCAGTAAGTGGCACATATCCTCCGGGAACAGATGGCCGATGTTGCCGATACGAAAACAATCCTTCTTTGTCAGCTTGCCAGGATAAATAACTTGACCTGAATAAAAAAAAAAACAGTTATTGCTGAGGATGCTTAAGTTCATTTCTCATTTTTGAACCTCCACAGATCCCATTAATAAGTTAACTTTATAGACATACAGTACAAAGGCAAGTATGAAGGCTTTCAAAAACCTTGTACAAAATTAAATCTCTCCACTATGGTAATACATACAGTAGTAGGGCTAGATGGTCAGAAAAAAGATACACAAGCTCTTTTCATACAAGCTCAAATATTTTCATCTGGTTTCTGGATGTATGAACATAAAAAATTCTTGTAAACCAATAATACAGTACTGTACATATATTATTGGTTTACTTACAAGAACTTTTCATGTTTATTATAGTTTCATAAATTAGCAAAGCCCCTATCATCCCACCCTAAAGTCCTAGATTTGACCACGTCTATTCACCTTTTTCATTTAGTCGATGGTAAAATTCTTGGAAGTTGAAATTTGGATGTTGTGGGTAATGGAAGGATGAGATGATGTTGCTTTTGTCCTGTGAGCTCAGTAGCTCATCAAAGCCCTTCATGTGCATTCCTTCAGAAATAATCTGGTTATTCTTGGCATATCTAAAGAAAAAACACAATAACAGTAACACAGACTTGACAGAAATTACACAATCATCATCATTACCCTTGCACAGACACTTAACTTAATTTCAAAGACATTTATTTACTTCCATAAAACAAACACATACTGCACATATACAATACAATATGATTTAAAATAATAACTATAATAAAAATAATCTATGGAAGAAAGCATGATCCTGAGAAGATATAAATAATAAGTCAATACAAACATAAACAAAAATAAAAAATAAAAAAATAAATGGCAAAATAAGTAAGTAAACAAAAAGGGAAATAAATAAACAAACAAAAAACCAAATAAATAAATGAATGAATAAATAAATAAATAAATAAACACCTGAAGTTCATGTTAACACAGAACATATTGAATTATGACCGAGGATAATTAATATAATAGTTTGACATTATACGTAGTTTTTCTTTTTCTTTTTAATGTTCTTAAAGAAATAGCATTTAGAATTTGGGGAGGGAGATTGTTGATCATTGTAGGGAGATTGTTGATCATTGTAGGGAGATTGTTGATCATTGTAGGGCTGAGTATCTAATATTATGCTGGTACTGTACTTTTTTTTACTGTACTGTTTTTTTTTTTTCAATATGTCTCTTTCAAATGAAATTTGCTCACTTGTTTGGTCCTTACAAGTCAGTAATTTAAAAATCATGTTCAGGGTTCTTTAGGTAATAAAATAAAAATGATTTTTTGTTTATATACCTTGTCCTTGAAACTACCTGAAGGACCTACAGGTACAAAATATTTTAACATAAAATAAACCACTATAAGTATTACCAACCTCTGGGCCCTACATTCTACAC
>NW_022710470.1:0-856 GCF_011630105.1 Anneissia japonica | reverse complement strand
AACAAATTAAGAGTCGGGGATCATTTGAGGGCAAAAAAAAAAAAAGGGGGAAAAAAATAGAAAAAAAAAAAACAACTTGAAAGTAGCTGGTAGTGTTCAAATTATAAACACTAAAATAAATTTTCCAGAATAAAAAAAAAATCGTAAATACTTTATTTTGAAAATCAATATGATGAATGAATCATGTTTTTATAAAAACTCACTGGTAATAATGTTTTTGAAAAAACTTTTTCTCTTCATTTGGATTTGAACCCAGGCGTACCTACCAAATATCCGATAATTTTTACAATTTATTAGAAGAAAATACTATAGGCCATTCCCAAAGAAGTAAATAGGCCTATTATAGGCCTACTATTTGATTAGGATAAATTAAAGTTAAAGGAGGAAACTTGTCTCACAAAGAGAGTGGAGAGGATTGAATTGTTGAGTTGCAATGATTTTGCTAGTTTATTTAAATTTTTAAATATATTCCAAATTATTTTTTTTTATCTGTGAGCGGGTTGTAATTACGATCGCCCACCCGATTGTTCAATCAATCAACCAACGAACCAAAACCAACCAACCAGTCACCAACCGACCACCTTCCACCGACTGACCAATCAATCCATCAATATAATTTATATTGATGGATTGATTGATGGATTGTTGAGGCATAGACAAAACAGAAGAAGTAGAGCTCGTAAAGTACTGCCAAAAAAAAATAAAGCTGTAGTCAATCCTATGTGACAAAAAAAAAAATGGCAAAATAAAATTATGTAAAAACCGCTACTGTCACATTAAATAAAAATTAAATAGGCCTAAATGTTGATTTTTTTTTGGTGAGAATGTAGCTTTTTTAAGATTTTACTGTTTTACT
>NW_022710469.1:0-1248 GCF_011630105.1 Anneissia japonica | reverse complement strand
AAGGAAATATGGCTAGTTCCTGAAATAATAAAGTGTTTAGATTGCTGTTACTAGTAATAGAGGGATTCGGCGATGTTTGTTTACAGCTGGTCATGTGACCTACGGTGGGTGTACCGTGGAAAACATTACAGCGCAATCAGTGTGAAAGTATAGGAAAGGTAATGTTTCGAAAACAACCACCCACTATTAACGTGAGAAATAAATGGCAAGGAAAGGGAATACGATTGTTCAAAATAGTGTTTATTTATATATTCTAGCGTTCTTATTGCATTGTATGCTTTGAAATTTATGTGATCCTACGTAAACCTTAGCTAGCTTAGAAATTGTAGCGTAGTCCTTGGGTCGAAGACCCTCGTGCATACAAGCAGGCCGTAACTGTGCAGAGCCTAGGCCTAACATTTGTCGCAAAATCTCAAATTCCCTTGTACGACAATTTCCAAGTTACACAAAGTTTGTGTGGTGAATTTTGGGACATGAACAATCGACTATTAGAGTAACTTAAATTACGTTCAAAAGAACAATACAATAATTATGAACTAGTCGAAATGCGAAATATAGAAGGAGGCGTACGTAAGCACTATTTGTTTTGCCCTACAGCACAACAGCCTGATGACGAGTAAGATGGCGAAGAGGAATATACTGGGTTAAGTGATTCAATAATTGATGAAAGCTAAGGGACCTGAAATAGAACATTGTTTAATAGAGAATTGATTTAAATTCTTAAAGATTTTATGTGATGATGACAAGGTGTAATGTAAACAATACGAGCATCAGGCAGAGCTAGACTGTGGTACATTTTACTGGTGTTGAACTAAGTCGAGCTCAATAAAGGAAATAAAAGGCAAAATCTTATTTAATTTAAAACTTATCATAAGTTACTTAATGAAAAACTGGATTGTAATGTCAAAGAGCTATTGTAATGTGCAAGAGCGTGTTTTTATTTTTGATTTCGAATTAGATGTAGATCTTTCCCCACTACCGTAATACTTAAATTACATACAGTCAATGCCGAAGCAAGGCATTCTCCAAGAAAGGGTATTAACTAACAAAATCATGGTTTTGAGAAAGTGAGCAAAACGCGTTTAATTTTATCCCAAAAATATTACCAATAATTTGTAATTATGTTTGATAGTATCGATTATTTCAAATTATTCAATGATTTATTAAAAATGTATGTAGACCTACATTACTAATTCTGCAGCAAAATGAATAATTATATTTAAAAAATTTGTACAAATTTTGGTGGTA
>NW_022710468.1:0-561 GCF_011630105.1 Anneissia japonica | reverse complement strand
TAAATGCATTTTATCGAATGGTAAATCGACGTGGTTTACCAAAAGAGGTTGTGTCGGACAACGGTAGGAACTTTATTGGAGCTGATAAAGAACTTCGCGAACTAATCATTTCTATTGATAAAGATAAAGTTCAGAAATCAACAGCCAATCGGGGAATAAAGTGGCATTTTAATCCCCCCTTAGCGCCTCATTTTGGAGGAGTTCACGAAACAATGATTAAATCAGCAAAACGAGCGACGTATGCTATTTTGAAAAACGCCGACATTACGGATGAAGAACTGCTAACCACGTTTACCGGAGTTGAATCGCTTATAAATTCAAGACCGCTAACTTATCAATCCGCTAATCCAAATGATGACACTCCTCTAACTCCAAATCATTTTCTTCATGGTCAGGTTGGGGGAGAATTTGCTCCGGACTCAGTGGACACAACAAAATTTAATCCAATGCGGAGATGGCGAAGAGTACAGGAACTTGTAAAGCACGTTTGGCGCCAATGGTTGCGAGAATGGTTACCAGGTCTCATTCCTCGGAAAAAGTGGAAGAAAGAGCAAAGAGACA
>NW_022710466.1:0-969 GCF_011630105.1 Anneissia japonica | reverse complement strand
GCCGTAACGAATTTGTCGACCTTACCGATCGATAACCTTTTCGTGAGGCCGGAGGTGGATGTGACTGTGTATCCCGAATTTATCGATATGTAATCGAACTCAGTCTCGCAGAATATCTCAACTGGTAAATCTCGCTTTACAACAACAGTTCTACCATCGGACTCGGTTGAAACAGACCCAGCCAAAAACAACAACAGTACCATCATCATCATCATCATCATTTTTTCCAGTTTTGCTTTAAAAGCATCCGGTATAGAGAATGTAAATGTAAAAGATAAACAAACACAGTTTTTTTTATTTTTTTTTAATTTTTTTTTATTGATCGATAGGTAGACTACAAGTGCATGGGGATGTTTTCGTTTCACCGACGATTGCCGTGATAGGAGTATAGTATTCTTCCGATTCCTCCATCATCCTTCGTTGAACGCATTCGCGGATCTGTCGTAAGTAGGACGGCACATCGTTCTCGAAGAAGGTTCTCGTTTCCATTTCGGTTCCGTCGGCCAGCGTCTGTATCCAAGACTTGCACGAATTCACGTGATCAGGCGTTGCGGTCAACCGTTGGGGATCTTCCTCGCTGAACTTAAGCCTCTCGCAGTCGACAGCGTCGGTCGTTGGATTGCGCAACGTTCTGCGACGGTACGGATTGACGCACGTGTGCTCTGGTAAACTGCCGCCGTTTCTGTCGGCAAGTTCCCTGATGTCCAGGTTCTGGAACACGTCCTTCGCAGATCGGTCGACGTACACCACGCACTTGCGTTCGGTCATGTTTCGGAAAATTGTCTTTTCTACAACGCTCTTCATCAACGACTCGTCCGATTTCACCTTGTAGTGCCTGCACGCGTCGTCCAACGAATTCAACGTCAGCAGATTCACCTGTAACACGTTGCTGTACGGCGAAAATACCACGGACGACGATTTGAGGAGGTGACCGAGATCGGTGGTGTCGAGATTCATGGCCTCGTTCAG
>NW_022710465.1:0-513 GCF_011630105.1 Anneissia japonica | reverse complement strand
TAATGTATTTAATCTTGAATGTTCTAATGTTTCTTAATTCATTTTAAAAAAAATATTTTAAATACAAAAGAATTTGTTTCTGTATTAGTTTCAAAAAAGAAGTTTCTGTAATATGGGAGAAATTTTGTTTTGTTTTTGTTTGTTTGTTCTTATTTTCAAAATGTCTATCTACTTTTAAATTTCGATTTTTAATTGTGTATAGAAGATGAATGCGCATGTTTTTTTTTTGTACGCAAGCTTGTCTTTGAGTCGGGTTAACTTACTGAAATCTATAAAAAAAAATAATCTGCTATCAAAAAAAACCTAAATATTAAGTTACTTCTGGCTATATCTGCAAAAGCTTGGGTAGATTTTTAAATTTAGTAGACTCAAAATCGAGGTGGTTTGAGGCTTTACTTTACAGAATATAGTACTATTACGGTAGCTACTTGCCACCTGCTAATTTTCCCCGCTGATTTTTTTTCTACCTGGAGAGTTATTCTCAGCCTAGGATATTCCCCCCCCCCCCCCCCT
>NW_022710464.1:0-557 GCF_011630105.1 Anneissia japonica | reverse complement strand
AATATGCTAAAATCAGGCCTATTTTTAATCAGTTATAGCTCCTTAGGATTAAAGGTGACCCCTAATTTTTATTACATATTCTGAAAGCACATAAGTTGTAAATATGATTTTATAGATCATAATGGCTGATTGGACATTGTGACGTCATCATATTGGCATCTGAATTCAAAGAAGGTGAATTATAGCTATGACATCATTTTAAAAAATACGCATTTGAGCGTATCTCGCTTATCCTTGATCGATCGTCTTCCAACTTTGAGTATGTTATAGCTGAGACAATTCTCTTTCATATATTTGACTTCTTTTTACATTTTGATGACGTCATCATGGTAAAAAAAACCCCCACATCTTTCTTTCCTCAAAACGTTGATGAGCCCATATCATCTTAACCATTCGTCATTTCTGAATCATATTAAGTGAGCATAGTCTTCAGGTCAAGGTTGAATGTCAGGTACCTTAATTTTCCGTTCGCGCGACTTAACGTGCGCGTACATGTGCGTCAACATTTATATATGCATAAAACCATGAATATTTTTAATCAGTTATAGCTCCTTAGG
>NW_022710463.1:0-1304 GCF_011630105.1 Anneissia japonica | reverse complement strand
TACAGCCACAAAAATAAATAATTATGTTACATACAAAAAAAAGGAAAATATACATACAAAAATTTTTGAACCAATCCCTGTATTCTTTGGTGACAATAAAGTAATTTAGTGATATTGAATCTACTGGTTCGATTTCCTATTATTTACATGTGTATTGGTATTCACTTACCAGTATGTAATTAGAGCCATAAAAATTAATAATTGTGTTACAAAAAAAGAAAAGAAAAATATAACATACAAAAAATGTTGAACCAGTCACTGTATTCTTGGATGACAAAGTAATTTAGTGATAATCGTTAGTGTTGCGTTCGAATCGGTGATTGCCTAGATGTGATGCGAAAGTTTTTTATCTTCTACATAAAAATAAATACAACCTAGTAGCAGCCAGGAGACCTACGTTGGCCTATACATCGGCTGAATAAGCTAGCAGAAAGGGGATGTAAAATGTCTTTAAAAAAATGATTTACTCATTAGGCCCTATAAAAAAATATTATTAGTTTATCACCCTATCTGGGCAGGAAAAGTGATGAGGGAGGGAGGCTTTTTTTTATTTTTTTTTTTATTTTGCTAAAGCCAAATATTATCCTTGGGTTGTTTGCTGGTGCATTGATATTCAAAGTAAAACATGAATTAGATAATGCAAATAATATCTACTATACTATTTAATAAAATAAATGTAAAAAATAAATAAATAAAAACAAATTTAAAACAAATTTTTTTTTTTTTTCAAAAAAAATTTTGTTCAAAAATTATTTTTTTTCCCAGTACCATAGAGGTGATAAACGAATATTTTTTTTTATTGGGCCTTATGTAGGTTAAATTTTAGGCCAAAATATCGTTGTCAGCTTAGCTAGGCTTTACTTGTTTGGGGTGAAAAGAAAAACTTTCTTGTGTTGTAGATTCTAACACTTTATTTTTAGTAAAAAAAAAGGGCACTTCAGGAAAAAGGGGGGTTCATTCGAACCTTACGAACCCCCCTGGCTAAGGGCTTGAATTGATAATGATGACTTACTGTATCAGGTTGTAAATGATGACGGTGATGATCTTTATAACATCAGAACAAACAACTTTCTGAGTTGATGTTGGTGATTGATGACAACAACGATGATCAAATTAGTGATGATAATGATAATGATGATGATGACAATGATGATAATGATCAGATTAATGATGAAATTATGATGACCGTGATATCAGATTGATAATGATGATGGTGATGACGATGATAATGATGGTGACGATGATGACCATTGACAATAATGAACTTTATGTCATCAGACCAAACAGTTTCAACTGAGTTATAC
>NW_022710462.1:0-964 GCF_011630105.1 Anneissia japonica | reverse complement strand
AGATCGTGGCGTACGACGAACGCCAGACGGTTGGCCAGATCCTCCACGCGAGTCGTCGCGTCTTTCGTTCTCTTTTCGACGAGCTTCTTCGTTTGCTCGAGTTCCCTTATCTCCTGTCGGACAGACTCGGCTATGTCGGCAGCGCGAACGTCTCCGACGGATCCGTCCGTCAGACGCAGAGCGTACCCTTTTCTGACGGTCTCTCCGGTGGTGCCTAAACACAGGGTCACGTCTATCCACAAGGAGTTGGATTGCGGGAAGCGACGATGTTCGGTTTCAACACCCTCCGTGTGCAATTCGAGATTTCGCAGATCGAATTCAAGAGGATCGGTCTTGGCTGATTGCACAGTTCGTAGAGTAGGTGAAACGTCCTCCTCGTCGGCTCGTTCGTCTCGAAAATCATTACGGCGTACAGGCGACTTTCGTTACAGTCCTCTCTCAGGATCCTCCACCAGAGAACGGAAGGCTTGCCGCATACACCGCAGTCCCTGTTGAGGTCGAAGGAACATAGGATCTTGTCGCCCAACATCATCTTCACTTTCCACGTTTTGCTTAAGGTCGTCAGCGTCGGTCGATTTCGATCGGGTCCGTAAATTTCGTTCAGAAGTTCGCCGACCGTTCTGTCGAACGTGAAGGGTTTACACAATCGCAGCACGCCCATCCAATCGGCGTTCGGTATCTTGCCGTCTCGGTGATACAGCAGCAGATGCTTGACGAAGAGATTTATCTCCCGCAACGCGAATTTCGACGTCAGACCTAGCAATCTCGGGATCACTATCTTCTCGGCCAATCTGAGCTGCCAAATGTAAGACGAACCGATGTATGCGCTCAAGGCTATTACGTCCGCGTACCAAGTCACGTCTGAGAAAGTGAACTTGTCGCGATAAGAATCGCCGTCCATGTATACCAGGAACTTGAAGACGAAACCTCCGGTAGCGGAGGTGGTGAACGGCAAGACTTTCGA
>NW_022710461.1:0-1162 GCF_011630105.1 Anneissia japonica | reverse complement strand
ACCCTTCCCGGGACTTTCATGTATTCAAAATTTTGTAGTTGGAATTAAGAATTATAATTTTTATCCAGTTTAAAATATTTGCCTAAAATGGCAACCTCGTTGTCAGTGATAAGTATCTGGTTTATTCATTGAAATATTTTATTGTAGCACTAGAAGGTATAATACGGAGCTCATGTATGTACTGATGATCTCTTTAAATTGAATGAAATTTATAATGCATGGCGCTTCCTGTTTATTTCGTTTATTGTCTTCAATGTATTGAATTTATTGTTCTGAGTCTGGTTAATAAAGAAATTCAATCAATCATAGCCTGCATATTTCAAATCCATCTATTAATATTTCATTACTTTCAAAATTACTACTTAGCTCTTCTGTGATATTAAATGTCTTTATAACACTGACAGACTTAAACAACGTTTCTGATTTTACTGTGGCGTCATCTTTTCTGTTGTTGTCGACCTTAGGACTAATTTAAACTATTTGAATACTGCTAAGTTGATGATAAAAGTTGATTATTTATTCTATTTAAAATTTACACAGTTATATTTTTGAATCTTGTTTTGTAATTTGATAGTGACATTAAAGTAAAAGGAATTGATTGATTGATTGATTGATTGATTGATTGAATATTGTTTTTGATGTTCTTTACCGGCATAAAGTTACTGAATCAATTCGTATAAAACCCTCTTACGAAGTTGGGTTCAAGTTTATTTGAACATTATCTATACGAGGGCAGGTTTATCAGTGACGTATCTTGGAGTATGGACATGGGAGAGCTGAAGTTGACTTGTGGATTTAGTGAGGCAGAACTAGCTGGAAAATGGTGATATCAAGTGATTTTGATTTGGGGAGGGGGTAGGGTGCGTCCCAGCGTTTCCCGTAGATAACCCACTGTGATCTATATAATATTAAAATTAATGCTGAAATTTATAATAAAAACTTAATAATAATTGATTGTTATCATTTATATATTTATATCAGGTGCAATGGCAGAGAGGGCTAAATTGGACTCGTATTGTGTGTTTTCATTCCTCAATACACTCGTCTACTGTTTTCCGGCCCATTGGGTGTGGGCTCCAAATGGATTCCTATACAAACTAGGCGCCGTTGACATAGCTGGTGCAGGCATGTATCTTTTTGTTTATATTTTAAAATGAAATAT
>NW_022710460.1:0-1112 GCF_011630105.1 Anneissia japonica | reverse complement strand
CTGACGTACGCCCTCACTTTAGTGTGCTTTATTGTCTTATAAGATCTTTGGTATTGTGAATAATTACTGTATGTAGTTGTTCTTTAGGTTAGCTCCCCCCTTGATGCGCCTCCTATTACAAGCTCCCTGGAGTTTCTTGGAGGTCCATTTCATCATTTTTATTGGTTTCAAATTGTGGAAATAAATAAATTTTGATTTGATGATTTGATTTAGGCCTACTATTCATATTGTTTTATTATTATCATCTAATTTTTGCAAGTTTTTTTGTTTGTTTTTATGTTGAATTTATTGATGAATAAAGAATTTGATTGAAAAAAAAAGTCACTAAGCTTAAAAAAGTTATCCTCTGCCTTCCATTTTTAATTCATTGGGAAGGGGAAGATGGATATCTGGATGTGTATATGAATGTTTCTAGTTTTTGATGTATGTCTAATGTTTTATCATGTATACTTTCATGACCATGTATCTTTTGTTTTACTTTTCTAATGGAAGCAATAAATATTAGCTACTTTATTGTGTCCACCGTGTGGTGGTTGCTTACTAATAGGCCCTTTGAAAAATACATCAGACACGTTAAAAGTATTGAAAATCCGTGGTCTCAAAAATGGTGGCTCCCGGAAATTTGCCGACGATCGAGGGGTGTGACATGACCGACAGCGGGTCCGAAGTAAGGAGCTGACTAGAGCCTTGTCAGGGTCCCGGAATGAATATTCCTGGTAGGGCTCATGGGGCAAGTTTTTATAGCTTAGTATGGGCCAAATTTTGATCCGGTTAATTCGTCATGGCGTCCGACGACGGAGATAGAGGATGCTCTCCATGCCTCACCCCCCCCCCCAACCCCTTGGCACCACTACTGTCTTCCGGAAATCGGGAATGCCTCCCGCACTCCAGCAAGCAAGCAATAATCACCATCCAGATTTGGATTTTCAAATGCATAAAACACAAAAGTAACTTCTGTATCGAGATCCAACTTGCCAGTTTACAAAAAACATTAGGTTCAATATTTTTGTGTCATTCAGCATTTTGTCTCATCTTAATTTACTGTTGTTTTTTTTTATTTAACATTATTACTGCCAGACAAAAATATTTCAAGTAAACTAGAACGTAATGAA
>NW_022710459.1:0-869 GCF_011630105.1 Anneissia japonica | reverse complement strand
TAGATTATTTATTTTCAGTGCCTTTCCGGAATTAAATGGGGAAATGGAATATAAGTTACAGAAATGCGTTAAACTTGCCGGTTTACCACAGAATTGAGAACATCGGCGATCGCCCAAAAAATGTCAGATGGGGACCGTTGGAGGATCGTCGATGCCACCTTCACCCAGGCCTAGGATCAGAAATCGCGGGCCTAGCATGTCGACAACCAATTGGGGTTGTGTCGTAAATCTATTTCCGGTCGACTCGAAAGCGGTAGCGAACGCAGTTTGGCCATTTTTTTTATCTAACACAATCTCGCTCACGACCCAGCATCTCAACCGCTCGCGATCGATGGAGACATGTGAACAAGACTAATGTATTTGAAATATACCTCTCTCTCTGGTAGGGCCTACAGTACAATCAGGTTAAAAGTGTAATGTATAGGATAATGTGGATTTAAACATTTTCCTAATGGTAATGTTCAAAATAAGTGTCAAGGAAAGTAGGTATGATTGTTGGAAAAAATGGTCAACATTTTATTTTGAATTCTCACCCTGACCTTCGCCTGGGCGCAGTGGGCGAAGGTCTGGATCCGCCTCTAGTTAGCATGAATTTTGTAAGCCAGGACCCATAGTATTTTGTTACGTTTCTTCACTGAGTGGCCCCCCATGGATCCGCCAATGTAATGTGCTAATAGTTAATATAGCTTTTAACAATGCGAAGGGAAGACGAAGCCCCCAAATTTGGTGATTAAATCTTCAATGCCCTGAGAAAACTTCAAGCAACAAATTGAAATGCTTAAAAAAGAAAGTGCATGTTTTACTAGAGTGCACGAGAAGCACACACACAAGACAAGTGACCATTATTTTTTGTTCACAGTAAACAAAGG
>NW_022710458.1:0-566 GCF_011630105.1 Anneissia japonica | reverse complement strand
TGCCTCTAAGCTTGTGTCTGAAATGCCATTGTGCAATAATTCTATTTTTGATACTAGCTCTGAGCGTTTTAAATCTTTTTATAACTCCAGAAATGTTCTGCCAAGCACGTTTATCCTGTCCGAAGTTAATGAAGAGAGCATACTAGATGAACTCATCAAACTTAACCCGAATAAAGGGCCAGGACTTGATAATCTTCCAGCCAGATTTTTAAGAGATGGTGCGACTATTCTAAAGAAACCTGTAACTTATATCATAAACTTATCTATCAGTAAAAATGAAGTCCCCAATGATATGCAAATTGCAAAGGTTTTACCTCTCCACAAAAAGGGATCAAAAGATGATGTGAAAAATTACAGGCCCATAAGTATTTTAGGTAGTGTGTCCAAAATCCTTGAAAAATGGTTTTTAATCAATTTGAAAAGTACTTGTTTGAAAATAATTTGCTTTATAAATTTCAAAGTGGTTTTAGAAGAGCGTTTTCTACCGACTCAATCCTCATTTTTTATTAGAACACAGATTTCGAAAGGTAATTACATCGGTATGGTCATGCTAGACCTACAAAAAG
>NW_022710457.1:0-817 GCF_011630105.1 Anneissia japonica | reverse complement strand
CCCGCATACCAGTACGAAAATGAGGAAAATTAAAGTGGTGGGGGCTATTAAACGGGACCCCCGGTCCCACTCTAACTTCCATGCGGTGAATGAGGGGGTATCACATCATAACCCCACCATGGGATTTCCAGGAACAATTTGCCGTTTTCGAGGAATCTTTACCTACATTTACACCCCTCCCGCATACCAGTACGAAAATGAGGAAAATTAAAGTGGTGGGGGCTATTAAACAGGACCTCCGGTCCCACTCTAACTTCGATGCGGTGAATGAGGGGGTATCACATCATAACCCCACCAAGGGATTTCCAGGAACAATCCGTCGTTTTCGAGCAATTGTTACCAACATCGATCCAGCACATTACATATGAAAATGAGTGAAAATTATAAAAAGGTAGAGCTATTAAACGAGACCTCGGGTTCCCACTCTAACCTCGATTGGGTAAATGAGGGGTATCACTCCATAATCCTACCAAAGGATTTCCAGGAACAATCTGCCGTTTTCGAGAAATCGTTACCTACTTTTACACCCCAACAGTATGAAAATGAGTGACTTATAAATGATGGGGCTATTAAACCGAACCTCCGGTCCCACTCTAACGGTGTTGGAGTGATTGAAGGGGTATCACACCATAGCCTCACCAAATGATTTCCAGGAACAATCTGCCGTTTTAGAGTAATTCAAGTTCTCTAAATTTACACCCTTCACGTCTAAAAATTCCTCCCACCTGAAATTTAGTGGAATTTTTTTTTTTAATGGGGCTATTAAACGGGACCCCGGTCCCACTTTAACTTCGATGGGATGAATCAGGGAGTATCA
>NW_022710456.1:0-609 GCF_011630105.1 Anneissia japonica | reverse complement strand
AAATGCATAAAAAAAAAAAAACAAAAAAAAAAAACACCCCAAACTGCTCCTGAAACTGAGGGAATCAATTGTGACTAAGCTAAATGTTCAGAATTAAGCAGATTTACAAAATATGGAACAGGACTGTTTTTATACCCATTTTGTTTTACATCTGATTTGTGAAATGTGTTTGCCGTTACGAATGGTGTATTCCATCAGTTGACACCTACGATTTGGAAGCCAGTTACAGAATTATGGATGATTTTTTTAAATATTTATTTTGTACATAATCCATAATAATTCAATCCTTAATTAATTAAATAAAAAATCTCATATATTTTTGTAGTATTTAAGAAAAGCTGTTAATATGCAATATTGAATAATTATTAATCCTTTAAATTGTTTAGGGCTTTTTATATATTTTATATCAGTTGCTATTGTGTGCAATATTCATGTTACTTATTTGAGGGTCAACTGGCTCTTAAGGTACAGTAACTGATTTGCTTTAGCTGTCCCTTACCATCGTTTTGTTGATTCTCGTTGTTGTGCTTTATTGTTTATTGTTTGTGGTCAAATAAATAAATAAAATGAAATTCGTTTGTACATTCCTTTTTTTTTTTTTTTTTTTTT
>NW_022710455.1:0-1381 GCF_011630105.1 Anneissia japonica | reverse complement strand
CTGAAGTTGCAATTGGAAATGGTCGGAGTTTAAGTGATGATGATGATTCACGTAGTTTGCACAGTCCATCATCAGTTTTTTTGTGCCACTGCAATGCGTTCAAAATCAACCATTGTAGACGAATGGTGCTCAAGAAAGTTAAGTTCAATGCACGACAGTGCGTCGGCTGCAGCATTATCTTTGCCGCTTACATGACGTAAATCAGTCGTGAATTGGGAGATAAAGTCTAGATGACGAATTTCACGTGGAGAGTGACGATCAGCTTTAGCGCGAAAGGCGTAAACGAGTGGCTTGTGATCAGTTAAGATGTGAAATGAGCGTCTTTCAAGAGAATGACGAAAATGTTTAACTGAGAGATACACTGCCAACAGCTCACGACTAAACGTGCTGTATCGTGTCTCTGTTGGTTTAAGTTTTTGAGAGTAAAAAGAGATCGGTTGCCAATTGTCGTCAATGCGTTGCTGCAAAATACCTCCTATAGCCATATCCGAAGCATCTACCATAATACACAAGGGTGTAT
Organism: Anneissia japonica; assembly: GCF_011630105.1. Taxonomy (NCBI): domain Eukaryota; kingdom Metazoa; phylum Echinodermata; class Crinoidea; order Comatulida; family Comatulidae; genus Anneissia; species Anneissia japonica. The sequence continues at coordinate 861 of NW_022710455.1, read as the reverse complement.
CTGGCTGCGGGTATGTGAGGAGTGTAGCGTTAGCAAGGGCGATTTTTACGTTTGTGAATCCAGTCAATGCTGCGTCAGTCCAAATGAGATCTTGTGTCTTACCAGTTGCTACAAGTAATGCTGTAACAGGTTGTAAGTTCTCAGCGCATTGAGGTATAAATCGACGGTAATCGACGGTAAAAACAAGTCCAAGAAATTCGCAGAGTTTGCGTAATGTCTTTGGTTGTGGAAATTGTTGTATCGCATCAACTTTTGTTTGAAGTGGTCGGATACCTTTGGCATCCACATGGTGTCCTAAGAATTCCAATGATGAAACTCCAAATTGGAATTTTGCCGGATTAAGAACAACACCATACTCATTGAGGCGATTAAACAATTGACGCAAATGATTTTCGTGTTCCTGAGCATTAGAGCTTGCAACAAGCAAATAGTCTATATATGCATAACAAAAATCAAGTCCGCGTGTCACTTGATCGATAAATCGTTGAAAAGTTTGTGCGACGTTGCGTAATCCAAAAGGCATGCGAACGAACTCAAACAAACCAAATGGGGTAGTTATAGTGGTTTTTGGTACATCGCTGGGCTCGACAGAGATTTGGTGATATGCTCTGCCGAGATCAATTTTAGAGAAAATTGTTGCACCATGTAATGTGGATGTAAAATCTTGCATGTAAGGTATAGGATAACGATCAGGAAGAGTGACATTGTTGAGTGCACGATAATCACCACAAGGACGCCAATCTCCAGGGGTTTTCTTTGCAACCATGTGCAGGGGTGACGACCAGTTACTGTCAGAGGGCGGATTATACCAAGCTGCATCATATGTTCAAATTCATGTTGTGCGATCTTGCAACGGTCGGG
>NW_022710454.1:0-779 GCF_011630105.1 Anneissia japonica | reverse complement strand
AATTGAATGAATTATATATATATATATATTTATTTATTTATTTATTTATTTCTATTATTTTTCAAATCGAATTTGTTTTCAAAGGTATTACAAGACACAATTGTAATTTGCTTTACTCTGTGTGTGTGTGTATGTATGAATATATTTCTTTTTATTATTTTTCAAATCAAATTTGTTATCAAATGTATGACAAGACACAATTGTAATTTGCTTTGCTCTAAACGCATAATTTAATTTTGTTTATTATATATGCATGTATTATTATGTTTATTATCTATATTGTTTATTATATATGCATATTTATTTTTATAGATAAAAGTTGGATTCCTAATGGTGGGCCATACTCATGAAGACATTGATCAACTCTTCTCGTGCGTGGCCAAGTATCTGAACAGACATCGTGCGGCAACAGTTGATGATTTTCAAAGTGTAATCCAAAATTCATACAGCTGACAATTAAGCCAACAGTAATTTCACATTTATATGATATTAAGGACTGGTAGGGTCCACATATGCAGGACAAACGCTATCATAGCAAACCGCACCAGTTTAAATTCATCCCAGACTCATCAGGGAAATGTGTAATGCTCTATATTAATTGGTCAACTGATGCTACATGGAGTGAATGCGCTAAGGAAGCAGAGAAACTTCCATATCTGCTGAAGGACAGCTCGGTTGATGTGCCTACTCTGTGCGAACCTGATTTCACCGCCATTGATTTACCAAAATTTAGGAAGAGTCTAACATCGGTCGCAAAATTCATGCGGACAGAAGAACTT
>NW_022710452.1:0-575 GCF_011630105.1 Anneissia japonica | reverse complement strand
CCGATGGTACCAAGCTAAATTAGTATGAATTATGCCGTTGAACAAATCTAGTTTGAAATATTAAAATCACTGTGACTTGTACTAACATTTCTCGGAGTTTCACTCTTGCTGAAAGATATAACAAAACAAAATCTTTAAAAAGAATAATAATGGTAAACTTATACAGTATATAGAGCGCATATTATAGAAACTGCTATTAACTGTATTACATCCCTTTATTATTGTATTAAAATAGGAGTAATATACATATATGTAGCTACTGACAGACTAGCAGTTACTTCTTTTTTAATCAAAAGAAAATTATTTTTTTTTTTTTTAGTTTTCAAAACAGCTTAGCCTACATTACAATTTCAATATCCCTTAAGGCCTAAAATAGGCCTAATATATACACATTAAATTTGATTAAACTCTATCGTGTAAACGACAGCATCATCAAATAGCATGTTGTTAATAATTAATAGTACAGGACAGTAAAAATAAAACGTCAACAAAACATTATATTCACCTTTTGTAAGTCAGGTAATTTTCTGTCCTTCACAGATACGTCTTCAAACAAACATTAATGCTTTCCTACT
>NW_022710451.1:0-1960 GCF_011630105.1 Anneissia japonica | reverse complement strand
TAATAGCAATGACAATGACAATAACAATAAGTAACATTAACAAAGGTAAAATTAACAAATAACGGTTACAATTTTTATTTACTTATTCGTTCGTTCGTTTGTTTGTTGTTTGTTCGTTCGTTCATTCATTCATCCATGCATTCAGTCGTCCGTTTATTTATTTATTTATATATTTATTTACAATATTATATTATATTATAATATTAATATCAATATTATTATTTAATTATTCACATGATTTATTTATTTATTTGTTCGTTTGGTTGTTTATTTATTGTTTATTTATTTATTTGATAAATGCAGGAGGGATACTGCAAAACAACAAAAAACAGTAAATCTTAACAAAAACAAAAATTGGTAAAATTACAATTGTATCTGTTGTGTGTAGTGTATGAAAATAATTATAATGACTATAATTATAATTATAACAATTTTAGATGATATTATATTGTGTGCTATGCAAGTCATATAACGCCACACACTGTAAAAAACAGCGCTGATGATTCAAACGCAAAGCTCCACGCAACTGTCCCAGTTTTGGTGACATGTTTAAAAGCTAAACGTGTTTAGACTAGGCCTGAAATACCTAAGTACATTTAAGTGTAAACGCTTCAAGTCAAGTTGATTGATCGTATTCGTATAAATATGCGAATATTATTATCATTTCGTAAACACTTACCAACTTTGCCTCTTTTTAACAGTTGATATGAAATAAAACAAAACAAAACAATCAACAAAACAATCAACTTACTTATTTTACTATCACTCCAAATGAATTTATTCAATGAACACCGTAATTTTGTGTAAACTAGACTAACGCTTGATATCATTTGGTTTAAGTTTATTTGAATTGATGTAGGTCTACAACAAACATCAATAGTCGAAGAAATACACTTTTTTATTTTAAAATATGAGTTTGGTAAATAATATTAAACTATGGGATATGAATTTAAATAATCTAAATTAATTAAAATATAATAGCCATTTAGATTATGAAAATAAGTTAATTATAAATTATTTAAAAATAAGGCCCAATAAATTAATTGTTAGTTTCACGTCCGGGATTAGAAATAATTTTTTGGTGAGGGTATTCACTAAATTGTTCTTTACTATTTATCCTATATGCTAGTGGTAAACAGGATGGTGAATAATGAAATATTGTGTTTAGTAAAAAAATGTAAAATACTCTAGTATGTTTCCACCTCATCTTATTCTAAAAATCTTTCAGCTCTTCATTATATTTATTTTCCACGAAATGATTTTTTTTTATATAGCAACATTTTTTTATATAGCAAAGAGTATATAAGGCTCCAAAATTTGATAAGGGCGTGGACGTAAAATTAGCAATTATTTTTATTTGGCCTAAAACTTTTCCTTTATATTTAGTAAAGTCTTAATTTTAAAAAATCGTCTATACTAAATAAATCAATCAATCAATCAATCAATCAACCAACCAATCAATCAATCAATCAATCAATCAATCAATCAATCAATTAATCAATCAATCAATTAATCAATCAGTCAATTTATTTCATTTGCATCAATACATTAGAGAACATGGTTAGAAGTCCCAGTAAGCAGAGCTTAAATTGAGTACTCCATATTACATTGAATTCCTTGATTTAAAAAATAAGAGAAAGTAAACGGCAACACCAACTAAACAAATAACCAGTGGTATAGCAAAGTTAGCAATCCGGATGAGTATTGTTTTGCGACCCAATCTGTTTGATTCGATGAGTGAGGTTTTTTCAAGTGGTTCGACATTTCTAAAGTTGTTACTATCCAGATTGTGATTGTGATTGCTGTTCTGACATTTACCGCCCTCTATATTACTTGCAAATTCCTTTTCTTCAATTTCAAGTCTTTTTTGTGCCTAGCCATACAACAAACAAACCAAAACGAGAATAAACTTCTAAGACGAAATCTATAATAGGTCTATATTAACAGTATTAGCGATACA
>NW_022710450.1:0-1033 GCF_011630105.1 Anneissia japonica | reverse complement strand
GGAAACGATTTCCTCTTCTTTCTTTCGCAGCCGGTCCGATTCGGAGGAGGCTCCGCCGACACATAAATCGTCGGTGTTCTTTGTCGCAGTCGTCGTCCGGCCAAGTGTCTCGTTCATGTCGTTAGCTCTACGAGTGTGATGGAATCACTTTAACTCGACTTTTATTTCGTTTTCGTTGTACGGTGAGCGTACGTCATCGGTTCTTAGACACTTGACGTCACGAGCTCATGGCCGAAGGCCGAAGTAAGCTTTTATAAAAAAAAAATTAACAGATTATAATAGATGTTTTGCGTGTGTGTGTGTATTTAATTTTCGATTTTCTCCTTTTTGAAATAAAAGTCCTGTTTCAAAACCTTCCTCTTTCGTCAGTCGTTACATAAGTCAAACACTATCAGGCTAAGAAGAACAACAACCAATAGTCTAATTTGCGATTTTTTCTAGCAAAAACTTTATTTTTTCGAAAAGATATTCGGAAACACACGGATTATGATTACAGATATCGCGTTGAACTAATCGTATTTTCCTGCATTATAATCATTTAATTTTAAAACGAGATCGTCCCTTTTTAAATACTCAGCAATTTCAAACAGAAAATCAACCTGTCGAGGTCCGATCACTCAGTTTTTCCAATTCAATCATCAATCTTATGGCTTCCTTTAGTCGTTCAACAGTTCTTGCGGGTATGGTCGATTTCAATCTCGGTTTCAGCGATTTCAACTCTTTTTCGTTGTGATTCCAGAAGCAAAATCAAGTATCATGGCCCTATGGGGGAAAAAACAATATTAAATTAGCTCGGCAATCATTGGCGAGAAAAAAAATATTTTTGCTCTAAAGATAAACGATTAAAAGAAAAAGAGAATTACATACCTATACGGTGAAATTATCTTTTCACCGAGTCCTTCCGTGCTTCCTCGAAAGTCCAAAACATGGCGTTGAAGTTCCGAACGCCTTATCAGTCCCAGAAGCTCCATAAGTATTTCCAATCTCGATGAATAAAGTAATGCTCTATCCTCTAGTTTATTCATTAACTCAA
>NW_022710449.1:0-971 GCF_011630105.1 Anneissia japonica | reverse complement strand
AAATTTAAATTACAACTTCCACTGCTGCCATTTTGTGAAACGCACTGCAGGAAGAACCTAAAAGCTTCAGTTATTGAAAACATGGATTATTTTTACGAGAAATCAAAATGTATCAAATAAAAATTTTAATATACTGGAAAACCCGGTTAAAACCTGTAGAAATCCTTTGCGAATCACGCCTATATTTCGATGCAGTATTAATTCTCACTTATTCCTGTTTACTTTAATATAATTTATGATTACTTATAATTTTATTTTGTTACTCTACAGGTATAAGGTTAATTTTACTTTTTATTTAATATGATTTCTTAAATACTATTTGATTTTTATTGGAAACCTAATTGAATTCAATACGAATTTTTACAATTATTCTGATTGAAATCGAATAGGAAATCTTATTGTTATTCTGATTGAATCAGTGAAACTTATATCTATTGAAGGTAATATAAATTCATATTAGTGATTATTACTGACTCTTATATAAATTCTTATAGATAGTCCAATTTTATTTTTTATTAAAATGTTTTAATTTTGAATCAATATGAATTCTTTTTGAATCAAATAAAAAATGTAATTAATTCCTGTAAAAATTATTCCCATTTAATCCTATTTGAATTACTATCAGCTATTTCTATAAAATGTTTTATGAGAAATATAAAAATTCCAATAGGAAATTTATTAGGAAAAATATTCCTATTGAAACTTTTTTAATTTCTTTAAATCCTATAAGATCCAATACCATATTTTCATAAGGGCACTTTTTCATTGAAAACTTTTCATATCTTCTTTGAGATTTTGGTTTTTGATGCTTTGATTTTTCTATAATTCCTGCCTTAATTGTATGAAAAAAATAATGTGCCCCGCTAAGTAAATTTGTTCCAAGAATATTCACTAACCATGTAGGTAATAAATAACCAATAAAATTACGCTGGGCTCCACTCACTCCCGAGTCTCCTAAATACAGTGAACCA
>NW_022710448.1:0-1040 GCF_011630105.1 Anneissia japonica | reverse complement strand
CTCAAACGTACTTCAGAAGATAACAAGCATGACTTCGATGCAGAAACTATCAAAACAGCGAAAGATAGCTTCTATGTTGATGATTGTCTTCATTCTGTAAAGACAGAGTCAGAAGCAAAACGTCTGATAAAACAACTTCAAGAATTACTGTACAAAGGTGGATTCCATTTGACAAAGTGGACGTCTAACTCAATGAACATCGTTGAATCAGTCCCGGAGGAAAAAAGGGCATCGTCAGTTAAGGACTTAGACTTGGACCTCGATGATAAAATGTTGACTGAGAGAGCTTTGGGCGTAAGATGGAATTTGTCATCAGATACCTTTGGGTTTCGGATCATCAAAAAGGACCGCCCAGCAACAAGACGTGGGATGCTATCCATAACCAGCTCTGTATATGATCCATTAGGATTTGTTAGTCCATGCATCTTACCAGCAAAAGCCATTCAGCAAGAACTGTGCCGACACGGTCTAGGATGGGACGATAAGGTTCCAGATGCAAGTAGAATAAAATGGGAGGATTGGCTCAAGGACCTTCCTAAGCTTGAGCAGTTTACTATTCCAAGATGTCTCAAGCCCTCTAACTTTGGAAACGTAGTCAAACGAGAACTACACCACTTTTCAGATGCATCAAGTCATGGATACGGTGCTGTTTCCTATCTACGCCAGTTGAATGTACATGGAGATGTATGCTGTGCTATTGTAATGGCAAAATCTAGATTAGCTCCTCTAAAGTCAATTACTATACCCAGGATGGAATTATCAGCAGCTGTCGTACCCACACGATTGGACAGAATGATAAAACAAGAACTAATGATGCCTATCGACAGCTCCACGTATTGGACTGATAGTACATGCGTTCTACGTTATCTAGAAAATAAGGAAACAAGATTTCAAACCTTTGTAGCAAATCGAATTTCAACCATACTCGACCAAAGTGAAGCAAGTCAATGGAGATTCGTTGACGGATCACTGAATCCAGCAGACGAGGCATCAAGAGGTATGACAGGTAGTGAACTTTTAAGTAATCGTCGATGGAAACA
>NW_022710447.1:0-606 GCF_011630105.1 Anneissia japonica | reverse complement strand
TATATTATATTGTTTCGAAACACATGGACATGTATATATATATATATATATATATATATATATATATACAAATAAAACATGTAACACTTTAGTGCAATAAAATGTTGAGTCCTTAACCCAGTGTTACATGTTTTATCTGTCTATCTGCTCTGCTATATACTGCATTGAGCGCTCTTGTCTACATGATCTGGTTTAAGCCATCCACTCAAGTTACATTATATATATAGCATTGTTTTCCAGTACTTTACTCTCTAGACGACCAAAAATAACCTCTGAGGCGTATTAGGCGACCAATTATTTGTTTTTCTTATATTTTTCTTTTTTTCAGCGACAGGACAAACTTACCATACCCCTTCTAAATCCACGCCTCATGTATTTGGCAGAAAGGTAGGGTGGGTGAACGTGAAAGGGTTTTTGAAATTTAACATGTAGATTCCGCTACGCTAGCCACAGCACAGTGAGTTCAAACCACCAATCACAATCACAATGATGTCCATCGCTGAAGCCTTAATTTGCATACATCACCCTATATAAGAGTTTAAGATCATGATGTACAGTACAGTATTTGGCTTTAGTTGATAGCAGAGGCTCCGAGGGTTTGTGCAC
>NW_022710446.1:0-568 GCF_011630105.1 Anneissia japonica | reverse complement strand
ATCGATTTCTAATAGAAAGTTTCTGCTGATGTTTACAAGCATCATTGATGCATTTTTTGGGTGGTTAATAATAATAATAATTATTATTATTATTATTATTATTATTATTATTATTATTATTTTTATTGTTATTATTATTATTGTTAGTAAGGATTATCGTAATGAAAATTAAAATGTGTTCCTTGAAATGTGCTATACTGTATGTTGAATTTAAGAAGCCTCTATTAACAATAATGAGGGCATAGGCAATGACCTAATTATTATTATTATTATTATTATTATTATTATTATTATTGTTATTATTGTTGTTATTATTAATAAGGATTATCCTAATGAAATTGGAAATGTGTTCATTTGAAATGTGTTATACTGTATTATGTTGAATTTAGGAAACCTCTATCAACTATAATGAGAACATAGGCAAAGGTACAATGTCCTTGCAAGCAACCTTCTACATTCTCAAGGCTGTAAGAAAAGGTGTTTTGCCTTAAAAGAGGCTTGTGTACATACATTATATTCTTTCACAAAACCACATTATAACAATAATTAAAAAAACAATAATTAAAAA
>NW_022710445.1:0-1461 GCF_011630105.1 Anneissia japonica | reverse complement strand
TTAATAATCACCTAAAATCACCTTATTTTGCAAATTAGCGCCCCTCAACTGATCATCCAGCCCCCACTTCACCTTCGCGCCCCCATCAGCTCCCCACTCCCCAACCATTTCAAGACATCTAGATACGCCACTGACTTACATAGCCAGATGAATGAAAATACTCAATCGATGTGCAACAAAATCTTAACCAGCCTTCAATATGCCCCTCACGATGTCACCGGGACGCAACTGCAAAAATACTATTTTTGGGAGCGAAGGGACGCTACCAATAAACAATCAACAAAACACCGGGTTTCTGAGTTGATTTGCAAGGTACTACATGGCTAAACTTGTTTTTACTTAGGGGTTAATTTGTAAAAATCGCACACAAATCATACGACGTCACTGACAACGCCGGGGACGCCAACTCGATTTTGATATTAATTTTCCGAATAAAGTTATAATAAATAACTTCTAATGACGAACTACTGTCTTCAGTTGTCTTTTTTGGTCAGTGTACTGTCATTTTATTTATTTTTTCCGTGATATTATTTTCAATAATCTATAAAACACCCACATAACAACGTCACGTTAGATCGATCGGTGGGGACGCGGTGGTGACGCCGGTAGGGTCAATTTTCATCGGAAGGTATCAAGACGATAAACATTTTCATTGAACAAAATTCTTGCTTATGTTAACTACCTGCTTAGTCTTACCTAAGATTATACTGACACTGGTTTCAAATAAAGAACACTCTAATTTTAGCTTTTTTCCTATGTACGTAGTTATTCCATGAGTGTGGGTGTGCGCCCGCGAGAAATTGGACGGTTGGTTAAAAGTTGCTTGATCCTTCTATATTAAAAGAGATTTGTTTAAGTAATAAGAAGTTTAGACCGCAAAACCTTGGAATATTTGCGCCAGGCGATGAAACTCCGATTTCGGAGTAACTCTGTTTTTTATTTCTAATCATTATTGGTATTGTCAACTTTGAAAGAAAATGATCGCTCGATTTTAATGTGTGCAGTGAACTGTTCAGTGAACAGATGATGGAAAGTTTTCATTATGATAACTGAAATTTGCTTTGCTATGCCTGGTAGATGTGACATTCAGTAAAACAACAAATAACGAAAATAACATGTATACAGTAGAATAGTAAGGTGAAAAGTTAAAGTGGAACCTGTGGATACTATTAATACAAATGATTCTAGTTCTGCAGAGTGTACAGTATTTTTCGGAGAATGAGCCCCCGATGTAGCCTTATGCCCGATTTACATAGGCCTAGCAATTATAGAGAGGGTGACTAGGTTCTTCATAATGTTTTCACGTTTTTTTGTTGACAATTGATGGCCAAGGCCTCTTCACATTAAATCCTTGTCATTGTAATTTCTATTAAAACTTAGAATGCAAAAAGATAAAATACTATAATAAGATTAAAATTGTACTCTTCTCATAGTTGTACTTCCTGAGAAAATAGAGCTTTT
>NW_022710444.1:0-2147 GCF_011630105.1 Anneissia japonica | reverse complement strand
AAATAAATCACTAAAAATACTGTGTTAATCATTAGGCACGTTTACTATAGATTAACCTTCGAGACGTGAAATAATCACAGCAATATAATATATAATAACACTATCGACAGACTTGTAGACCTTTATAATACTCGCTGCTATATGCCAATGGGCGCAGCCATATTTGATTATGTTTTAAGATGACCTTTGACATGAGCGTGAAACAATCAAAGAGAACAGACTTGCCCGTTCCACAGCAGGATGCAGGCTAAGACAATGTATGCCGTACAATACATATAACTCAAATAACATTAAACTGCATAAATCAATCATACTCATGCTATGTCGTAACTTAGGTTAAATTGGGCAGTTGTTACCAACTTACCACTACAACTAATACTTTAGCATAGTAAATTTAAATACCTAATACTGTAACTTGTTTACACCAAAGGATCAAGAACAAGCAGTTAGAACAAAGGAATATACAAGGCAGTTGTATCCTTGTTAAACTTCACCTTACTTAGGCTGTATTCATATAACAAGAGACTTTCAATGCATTAAAGGCGGTAATTAATACACTAAGTAACTAATCTTATAACACTATAAATATAAAAGGTAAAATAAAACATACCATAAATGTACTTGAATCACATAATAAGTGAGTGGTCAAACACACGTCTGATCCCGATCACATTCAGGAGGCCACTGATTCGCGCTAATTTTTTAGACGCTACTGACCCACGCTACCATTATGTAATGAGTGACGACATACAAATTTCTGCCCTCTATAATGGGTTAAGAAACCTTTTACACTGTTAATCATATATAGTAATAACAATTATACTGTACATACATATCAGATTCAGATAATTTATTGTCAAAGTGTACATGAAAATCTATAAATTTAAGGTTGTATACAGATTAAAATTCATGATGAATGCAAAAAAAAGCCAAACTTTACCTAAATCATATACAGTATATTCCTTTTTATGATGATAAAATAATAAAATGCTTACAAACCTCGTTTTAAATATATCCCTGTCCCACTACTTTGAATCGCAGATTCAAATTTATAAGAAAAATTAAAAATATACCAGAATAATCAATCTGACTCAGTGCATCGTATTCATTTAATGGGTGAATGCCCATAGGTGTATTTATAATATACACTCTGTTGTGTGCTTGTTAGGTTTATTTTATACATAAAAACCAGAAAAAATATACAGGTACTAAAGAAAGAATAAACAAACTTGCAAATATCAAAATTTATGAAAATCAAAGAAATACAAGTTGATAGCAGGGGCGTACCGTGGGGGGTCGATGGGTGCTGTTTAAAGAAAGTGCCTTTTAATTATGCTTGCTTCCCTCACAAATAACGCACCCCGCGAATTCTGAAAGCTTCGCTAAATTGCTCCGAGTTCAGCTTTCCCTGCGCTTTCGTTTCGACCCCCCCCCCTTAGATTTTTCACCGTACGCCCCTGGATAGGCTGTACAAAAAAGCCCCAATAGATTGAAAAGTAACATTTTTAACATCAATATGCAAGAAAAGAACATGTATATGCATTATATGATTAAAAACTTACACTTCAAAAATATAAAATCATAAGATCAATAGTGTGTGATTCAAATTTGATGAGAACTACACTATCAACAGTTGAGGTTGGCAGATTACAGTATTAATGTTTTCAGTTTAATAACTTCAACTCTATAGATATCATTTATGTAGAATAATTAATATTTTAACAGTTTAAAAAAAACCCCACAACTTCAGCTCTATTTATATCATATTCAATAATGAAATATTTTAACAAGTTTATAAATATTATGCCAACTTTATATTTCGATATTATTTTATTCAATAATTATTTTAAGTTTAAGATTCATAACTTAACTCTATGTGGATGATATGAAATAATAGATATGTAGATATTCCTACACTTATAAATTTGAATTGTTGAAAACACACAAGTGAAGCAAGTGGACTGTCAATATTTAATAATTGAATATTTTTACTGTATTGTCACCAACATTTGCTACTGCAAGTCTCCTTGGATGATATGAAATGATGGATAATCCATCTGGATTGTTGATTTCATCTTCTGATTTATCAATTCTTTTTATGAAAGTTCCATCACTACTGAATAGCTGTAGTTTGTGTTGACTTGATA
>NW_022710443.1:0-1296 GCF_011630105.1 Anneissia japonica | reverse complement strand
CCACCTTCAGGCTTAGTATGCATATTATTACCATAAATAAGCCCTCTGACTGAATATTATTTCATAATGATAATTAGTATTGATAATGACAAATTATAAAACTGTCGTAGCCAAAACGAGGCCAAGTGGAGCATCTTATTAAAAAAAAGTACCAAGGGATGAAAATTAAAAGCGTGTGCATTACACCCAAACACCGCAACGCTCGAGTTTCAAACATAGCTGTACTGAACTTTCTGTGTAAATTGAGGGCGCCATTGAAAATGATAGTTCTCAGGCGAAATTTGATTGGCTGAATATATGGCAGCCGTCTTGGATGGTACACACCATAGAGGTATAATAAGAATACTAGAGCGCTAACCGCAATGTATTCGATGTTCGAAATACGCAGAACTGTGTGTGTGTACCATCCAAGATGGCTACCATAGATTTAGCCAATCAAATTTCGCTAAGCGTGATCGTTTGCAAATGCGCCCTCAATTTACTCAGAAAGTTAAGTACAGCTAGTTACCTGTATGTTTGAAACTCGAGCGTTGCGGTGTTTGGGTGTAATGTATACGATTTTAATTTTCATTCCTTGGTACTTTATTTTTGAATAAGATGCTTCACTTGGCCTCGTTTTGGTTACAATAGTTTAATAATTTGTTATTACCATTACTCATTATCATTAATGAAATAATAGTCAGTCAGAGGGCTTATTAATATGTAATAATATCATAGAGATATAATAAGAATACTAGAGCGCTAACAGCAATGTATTCGATGTTCGAAACGGTCCTACTAAATACCACACGGAACCACTCGCGACCACTCGCGACCACACGGGTGCAAAAATGATAAAAATTTTACCACACGAGAGTAGAAAACTACTTAATAATCAATAGAAACCAACTTTTAGTACGGTAATTATCCAAAATGATTTTTTTTACAGGTTTTTCCGCCGTGCTTCGGAAGGTAATGCAGTGACATTGAGGTTCTGTAACGCATTCACGGCTCCAGAAACGCGTTCACCCTTGACCTCTACAATATTCACTACGTACAGTACGGTACGTTACATTTCATCCTGCGTGTATGCCTATTGTATGTATAGGCTTATTATTCTACTATAACTGTATTTATTACTTATGTGTTTTTGACTCTTATTATTTTAATTTTAATTTGTTTTTATTTGTATTGATCCTGTAGTTATGTTATGTTTTAGCCCAGAGACAAATCTAGTTAAAGGTGTTTAAAGGATGTTTTCTATGAAAATAAATAAATAAATGGCAGTAGTACCGCTTTTTGTGTTTCAATGTTAGT
>NW_022710442.1:0-626 GCF_011630105.1 Anneissia japonica | reverse complement strand
TTCAATATATGCTCATAACAAATTTTACATAGAAATGACAACAAACCTATAATTATAAATAATAACTATTATGTTAATAAATGGATACATTTCATCTTTAACTATTAATTACATTAAGTAACACGTCCAGACAAAGAATATTATTAAGTGTGTCTAAAGATGAAACACGTAAATGTAGGTTTATAGTGTACAAATCAATGCCTCCGTAGATTATATTTTTATATAAATTCAACTTCACTCTTAAAACAAATGAAAACACATAATAAAAGGCCTGCCTACTCATTCATCATCTCCTGCAGTGAGTTCAGCTAGTAAGAAAAAGGACATTTGCAAGTATCCAGAGTTGTGATTAAACCAATGACATTGAGGTTACTAATTTATCCTAGAAATTTCCGAATTTAAGAGGCCTATATTAAAAGGCCAGTTTAATGAGGTTTACTTCTTTTCTCTGACCCGGATTTAGGCCATGGCTACTGTAACACAATCTAATTCTGATTGTGGATGTTAATGATCTCCTAATCCAATCCAACAATAACATCCAATCAGAATAGGAATTTTTTAAGACTGTATAATAAATTTTTCTTTAAGTCAAGCTAAATACTGTAACTTTTCAATAAGTAAAAAAA
>NW_022710441.1:0-593 GCF_011630105.1 Anneissia japonica | reverse complement strand
TAGCAATACTAGCAACGTGCAGTTTTCGGTACACGCGATAATTCAGAGCGTAAATATTGAAAAATGTAGAACATGTAAAATTAGGTATAATCACTCTAAAGACTGTTTCATGTTAATGCAATCATCAGGAGTGAGAGAATACAAGGATTGTGTGAGTATATTCACTTCGCTTAAATAGGATTGTCCATATGGAATCTCTGTACACTGATAATGACAGTAGGATCTGTCGAAACATATATGTAGCGTAAGGCCTAGAAATGTCTAGGCCTAATAAAGTTTTCAGGCATTGCCTAAAATGATCGTCCTCAAAAGCATCGTCATATTTTTGAATTTTAATAGTGGATTATTGTGTCATCGATTATTTGGTAACAAATGAGGTAATTGTTTTTAAGTAGGTATTTGTTGTTGTGCCTGCATTTAGAAAAAGCTCGGTTAATTTGTTTAGTATTGACTGTTTGAATATATTATGTGAAGTTTTTCAGTTATGCATAGGTTGCAGTGTTTTGTTTTTGGGGAGTAAGCCGATGTTCTGTCGATAATAAAGCATTTGATATTGTAGGGTGTGTTGCTGTCTTTTAATTTCCTTACGTATT
>NW_022710440.1:0-637 GCF_011630105.1 Anneissia japonica | reverse complement strand
AGAATCGTCAATAGTTTCACCATGAATCATAGTAACAGAAGTACGAATGCCTTTTTCCCTCATACCTCTCACAAAGGTTATTAAGGAAGTATTCAATCGCCTCCTTTTTTTCACATCTAGTTGCATCGTCGCATCTCAGAATTCTGCAAATTGGCCCTGGGAAAAAAAAGAAGACAGGTCTAAAAATAATAGCATTTAAGATTTACTCACTTAGATTTATCAAAATAGAAAAAAAGACATGCAACACAAATAAAATTTTGAAAATTAGCGTTTTCATTGACTTTGGTTTTTGTGCAAATTTACTTTAGGTCTGAACTATTGATATAAGTGACATATCTCCTAACAACTTTGGGATTACGCACAATCATCACAGCACAATTATGACAAATTATTACATTTATTATGCATTAGAAGGGTGAAGTGAATGTGAATAAGATCTAATTTTAATTCGATAAAGTATTTTTACTGGGCTTCAGCGTTCGATTTACCCAGTATCGCATCGCAAAATGTTACATGTTTTACGCTAATTGCGAAGCACTTCCACAATTGCATCACAGATAAATGCAACGCACATTATTTGCCTAGAATTAACCACTCAGTCTTCAGCAAGGCCTGGCTGTAAAAACTAAGAGGCTTA
>NW_022710439.1:0-842 GCF_011630105.1 Anneissia japonica | reverse complement strand
AAAATTTTAATATATGTTTTCGAGGTACTTATATTGAACGCAAAAGCGAGACACTTTTTCTTGGGATTTACATCCAGGAAAATCTAAAATGGACCACTCATCAAAATTACATTTCTAACAAAATATCTAAATCTATCAGCATAATAAATAAATTAAAATTGTTCTTTCCATTAAACATTTTAACTTCACTTTATAACACTCTTGTGCTCCCATACCTTCAATATTGTAACATAATTTGGGCATCTGATTATCGTTCTAATCTTAACAACCTTCTAAAACTACAAAAACGCGCTTTAAGGGTCATCACTAATTCACACTACTTAGCACCTTCAGAGCCACTTTTTAAAAAACTTAACTACTCAAAATTTATGATTTGCATAAATTGCAAGTTGCAAAATTCATGTATGAGCTACATAAAGGCACACTTCCAAAAACCATTAATCTAATGTTCAGTAGCAACAGCCATACCACTCAATACAATTTAAGAAATACTGGCAGGCTATACATTCCATTTATAAGGCTCAATAAAAGTCAATTGTTCGTGACGGTTGCAGGACCACGGTTGTGGAATAACCTCCAAATTGACCCTACCAATTTTACTAGCCTTTCATCTTTAAAAAGAAATCTAAAATTACATTATCTAAGTCTGTACCTAAACTGAATTCTGTTTATTTCTGTACATCCTATTTATTTATCTTGTTTATCTATTTATTTATTTATTTATTTAAATATCTTACTCATTTATTTATTTATTTTATTTTATTATCTTATTCTTTTTCCTTTTTTATGGATTCTCTCGAGTTTTCCTTCTAGACTGGGATCCTTACAACAGCTTTTACTTT
>NW_022710438.1:0-790 GCF_011630105.1 Anneissia japonica | reverse complement strand
GTAAACAATATGATTAAAAAGTGTAAAAAAGATTTTCTGTCAGAAAAAATTAATACTAAAAACTCCAAAACAATATGGGAAAACCTAAGAACTATTGTACCCGGTAAAAGCAAAAATTCAAATATAAATAATATTAAAATAAATGATGAACTTAAATCAAATCCAAATGATATTGCTAATATAATGAATGAATATTTTTCTACTGTTGGATCTAAGCTTGCTGAAACAATTCCAAATATAAATAACAGTGACATTCCTACTGACCAAAGTGGTTCAATAAACTTATTTAATTTTAATTTAGTAACTGAAGAATATATATATAAACAACTTCAAAAATTATCAATCAAAAAGGCTACTGGTGATGATGAGATTCCATCTAAACTTTTAAAATTAGCAATTAATTTTATTGTATCACCATTAACATACATTGTAAATTTATCTATTAGAACCTCTTCCTTTCCTAAAATGTGGAAAAGTGCCCGAATATGTCCAGTTTACAAAGGAGGTGACAATACAGAGCCATGTAACTATCGACCAATATCAATTTTGCCAATTTTATCTAAAATACTGGAACGTACAATTTTTGATCAATTATACCCCTATCTTAATAATAACTCTTTAATTTATGAAAAACAATCAGGTTTCCGCCCTAATTTTTCCACACTATCTTCCCTCATTAACGTAACAGAAGACTGGATAGATGCAATAGACCAAGGCAAATATACTGGTCTTGTTATGTTAGATCTTAAAAAGGCGTTTGACACCGTGAATCATGACATCCTCATTAAAA
>NW_022710437.1:0-657 GCF_011630105.1 Anneissia japonica | reverse complement strand
CCTTGTGAAAACAACCTGTGTGCGAACGGCGGTGTATGTGCGCTGATGTCAGGTGGTGACTGTTCGTCGTACTCATGCCAATGTCCCCCATGCTACTTCGGAGACTACTGTGAAATTGGTATGACGTCTGACATCTTTTCCCGCCAAGACCATTGTTGTAGTAGACGGTCTTCGGCTGTCCATTGGAATTACTAAAACATAACTAAATTTAACAATAATTGTCAAATGTCGTAGGCTAACTTTAACACGTTAGCTTAAGTGAATGTGAGTCATTAGCAGCGGTGGCGCCAATAATTTGCCAACAAGGGGTTCGACATGTCCGAACCAAGGGGCCGATTAGAGCCTCGGTCAGCGGCCCGGAATAAAATATCCTGTTAGGGTTGACGGGGAAGTTTTTATGGCTTAGTATGGTCCAAATTGTGCGTTTAGGCCACAATATTAAGGATTAGCAATCAATATAACGTCATTTGATAGGTAAATTTTTTTTTTTTTTAATTGTTGACCCGTCGACCTAGTCGTAACGTCGGACAACAGGGGAGTCCAGGCCTGTCCGACAGAAGGGCAAATTCACCCTGCCTCCCGCTGGCGCCACAAGTCATGCGTACGGTACGCCTATAATAATGACGGTCATCCCATCCAACAATACGACTCTCTGGA
>NW_022710436.1:31186-35015 GCF_011630105.1 Anneissia japonica | reverse complement strand
TCCAGTGACCTGTGACCTCAGTCTCGTACAATAACTTTTGTACAGTGAATATGAATATCATAACAAGGTGAACTTAGGCATAGATAGATGACCCCCCGGCAACCAACTGGCGCATTGTTTTTTTTCCCATACACTTAAGGCAGAAATTACAGAGGGCCTGACTAGTTACCAACCGTCTCGCATCGTGTGGGACGGTCTTGCATTTCAAAGTGATTTTAGATGAAACACGCATTTTGCATGATCAGAAATTTGTCACGCATTTACCAGTCAGGGAAAATTTTACTTAAAATTAGAAGAAATTGGTTTTATTAAAAATATAAAAATGGTCATGCAATAGTTTGATTCATTAGAGAGCTTTCCGAGAAAATTTCTCCTTCCCGACCAATTAACAACCCAACTAACCACATACTTGGTAGAATCTAAATAGTCGAGGGTTTTTTATTTGTTTTAATAAATCTGTTTAATTAAAAATTAATCGATTTACACTGAGCTTGTTCCTATCTGCAAGCTATCACACACTTTGAAACTTTGGGCGATCTGACGTCATCACAGCCAAGCACATGTTCGCCCATCCATGACCCCATGAAAAAAATTATTTAACCAATTAGCGGCAGAGTTTAGGAAGCATGGCCTAATGTTTACCTGAAGAATGGGCTGTTTAGAAAAAAAATGTAAAACGAAAATGAATGTAAAAACAATATAAAAGCATGAAACACAAAATCTAGTTTGATGTTATTTACATTTTACTGATAATACAACATAAAAGACATTATATAACTTGCTTTCATTAAGAATAAAGTTTAATATTGTGTTCACGGTGATCCTGCCTAGTCTGCCATCACTGGTACTACTACTAGTACCAGCGTAGGCCTGGGTTAGCTTGGGCTAGGCCTAAAATTTTCATGTCGGCGATTTTTTCGTCAGCGTTAGGAGGCTAGACACCGTTTACGTCTGCATTGCCGAATGCCAGCATTAATTTTGAGGGCTGTATCCCTATGCCTAGGCAGTGTTTACATACAATATGGTATTTGAAAGTATAAAAAGGCAGCATTGAATTTGTGGTCGAATATTTGAGTAGTGTAAACACACACAGGTACAATTCTATGTATTGTTTCGTGTTAATTTCTTACAAACATTTCGTTCATATTCAATATGAATAAAGACATAGATTATATAGCAAGCAGATAAACACTAATTTTGTGATATTCTATACACATGATATGATGTACTGTTTAGGCTGTGTCTACCCAATTAAATATTGGGTAGACAGCTAAATATAAAATGATCAAAATCAGATGGAAGTAAAAATGAGCTTTCACTGATTTACAGACGGTTCTACAAAAATCCTTAAATGTTACCAACCAATGACAGGCCCGTAACCAGGGGGGGGGGGTTCAGACGAACCCCGTTGTTTGCTAGCTGGCTCCGCTTGGATGGTAAAAAAAAAGAAAATCTCGAAAGAAGATTGCTTAAACTTAAAAAAAGAAACAAAACATTCCTGTTCAAATAATCTTTATTGACAGTAGCAACTTTTAATACAAGTTTCAAGATGGAACTCTTATTTATGTGGTCAGCGCAAAATTGAACCCCCCCGCCCCAAAAAAAAAAAAATCCTAGTTACCGGGCCTGTATGAATCAGGCAAAAGAATACAGAAACGCTCACTGTCTGTTAATTAATTGTTTTATGTCATAAAAAATCTTTTAATTGTAAAATTGTAAGTTAACTGGTTAACTGTGTCCGAAGCACTAATTTGTTTCAGAGCATTCTAAACGTATATCCATCAGAATCACGTCATACTGTATCTAAGCCTAACTGTTGGCCTATTCAAATACGGCGCCAGATTCAGTAATACATTAGGCCTACTACTAAACCAAATCTATTCTTCAACGCGTCATAGATGAAAATCAACTTGATAGAAACAAATTTATCAAAGAAAGTTTCACCCATAAGCAATAGAATATTTTGTAAATAGCATTCAGTTTTCCATATTTTTTGTGTTTGGTAATTGTTTGTACACAGGCCCCTCATCACAAAAAACAGACTTTTAACGCCAACATAATGTCAATGGCTGCCGAATGTCTAAAATCAGACGGCTACAACTACCAGTACCAGTACTCTGTTTTTCTATACTTTCGAAGACCATGCTGTAGGCCTACACAGAGTGTGTCTAATCTAGTACTACACTTTTTATACTGTCTTGACTACCAAGGACTATATTACGGGATTTTGGCCTAGTGACTCCATAGCGTTCATCCACGCATAAAACTTGATACACCACTTACTCTGTTTCACGAGGGGGAGTCTGTATGCATATTCATGCATATCAGTTCTCCTAACTGACCTAAAATAGCATCCTCTATAATTTCTGCCGGAACTGTATGGGAAAAAAAATAATAGACCCTGGACATCGTCAATATACATACAAGTTAGAAAATACAAATAGACCTGTTAGAGATTCGATTGTCAAATAAATACTGAATTAATATACTAAACCAGTGTTGGATTTAAGGGGAGGCCCAGCCTCTAACCCCTAAATTTTTCAAAATTTAACAAAAACTGAGAAGAAAAAAAAAGAATATTCTACTCAAATTTAAGTCTAAGAGTGCCATTTCCAGCCGTGTAGAGGTGGCCATAATTATAAATTTTCTTACATCAGCCCCAACCACGGTGGGCTGAGGTACAGTAGATGGACCGTCCATTTGTGAAAGTCTTTCTCTGGGCCCCCCTGTTTTTCAAATTCCTGGATCCTCCACTGTAAACTTTGATACCCATGTTATGAATCTTTTCAACACGTTTAAAATAAAAGGAAGCATAGCTTTTACTTTTAATGTTTCTATACTTTATTTTTTATGGTGAAATTAGGCACTCTATAATCGATTAAATTAGTCCACTAATCCGTTAAAAGGCTGTAGCTCCCAAGGTGGGATGGGAGGCACACCAGGGCTCTGCTCCACGATCCCGCTGCAGCCGTAGGCGGCCCCAGACCCCCAACCAATTGGCCTGGGCAGCGATGGTGCCCCAGGGCCACGCGAGTGATCTTGGCGCACTGTACCTATTTGATACAATATTTGTGTTCCTAGAGTTAAGCAGCAACTATTTAAACATTAAGTTGAATATTAGGCCTACTATGAATTCCAAATTTTGACCTTTAAGACTTTCCAGCTTAGCCTTAGCTTCATACTTGAGTGTTTCAGTCAGTTGAAGCAGGCAAACTGCTTAGGGTTTAGATCTGTTTCCACTCTGATTCTACTCTTATACAGCCATAAGCTAAAAACTACTTGTAGGTCACAGCTAGGAAATCATAATTAAAATATTAAAATTAGTTTGCAATAGAATTTCATTACGCTTTTGGTTTGAATAATACAATGCAATGCCTAGCATAAGTGGCCTAGTCGACCTGTCTATTCGGACTGTATCGCCATTGACATAAACTTTAATTTATGAATAATAAACATTTTTAAAAGTTTTTACGTACTGTACTCCGTTGCTGGATGGCATAGGGCCTAGTCTAGTATAGGCCTACCTAGGTAGGCCTGGGCCTTGCCACACACTTAATTTTGGATGTGATTTCAAAGCAATCATGCCGTTAAGTCTAATTTATGTTGTACGCTCCATCCACATTACTGAAAATTGATATTATTCAAACTCCTCCTCCTAGACTCTCCTATCTTACTCTAGTTTAATTTGAGATGTTGATTTCAACCCTTACCAAAATGGCCAATTCATTCCAATTGGAAAAAATCATATTGGGTCCAATTGGAAAATACATCATTGGATTTTGGCACTTTCCAATTGGAAATTACATCATTGGATTTTGGCACTTTCCAA
>NW_022710436.1:20923-30298 GCF_011630105.1 Anneissia japonica | reverse complement strand
CACTGGCATTTGGCTGGCAATGTTCGATTTTTAAATTCAATTTCTAATTAATCTAAACCAATAATCATTTCAAAAAAAGTCTAAGAAAGGACCAGGCTTAGTATTGTATTAAATAGTTTAGGAATTTGAACAAAAAATTGATAAAATACTTACTTTTTATGAAGAAAAACAACTTAGAGCAGGACAGCCTGTCATATTCTCTCACCCATTGTGCAAAAATGGCGCATTTTAACTTTATAACTTTTATCACGCAGTTGTCCAGAAACCTGTTAATACTGCATTCTGATTGTTCAAATAAATCCCAATTGGAATTAACACAATCCAATTGGATAATTGTTATCCAATTGGATAATTGTTATCCAATTGGAATTTAAAGACAATCCAATTGGATATTTGTTATCCTATTGGAATTTTAAAACAATCCAATTGGATATTTCTCTTCCAATTGGAATTGAAAAACAATCCAATTGGATATTTGCTATCCAATTGGAATTTCAAGACAATCCAATTGGATATTTCTTATCCAATTGGAATTTAAAGACAATTCAATTGGATATTTCTTATCCAATCGGAATAAGTAAAAATTCCAATTGGATATTTATAATCCAATTGGAAATCTGTTCCAATTGGATTTGTTTTTTTTTAGTTCAATTGGTATTTGTTATCAAATTGGATTTAAAAAAAAATTTCAATTGGAGATTAATTGTCCAATTGGATTTTTCCAATTTCTAATTGGTCATTTGTCATCCAATTCATTCCAATTGGATTTATAAAAAAAATCCTATTGGACATTTGTTATCCAATTGATCTCAATAGGATTTTTTCCAAAATTCCAATTGGAATATTTTTTTCTTAATTGGAACCTATTGGATCCAATTCATTCCAATTACAATCCAACTGACTCATATTGAATCCAATTCAATTTCCAATTGGAATGAATTGGTCATTTTCGTAAGGGAAAGCAATCATGCCGTGTTAGTTCAAATTTATGTTGTACTGTACGCTTCATGCAAATTACTAAAAACTGATATTATACAAATTTAATTATAGAATAAAATTTATACTACAGAAAACGAACGTTTTCCCGATTGCACTGGACTGTCTTGTCTTACTCTATTTTAGTGATACAAGGAGTATTACATAATTTTCTTTTCTTGTTTTTTTTTAAATTTTAATTACAACTCCTCACATGTTTTGCGCATAGAGACTCTTGTATTTTGCACAATGTAAATATAACCTTTAAGAAGTCCTGTGGTTACTCTTTTAGTATAAATATAACCTTTAAAAAGTCATGTGGTTACTCTTTTAGTAAAAAAAAATCAACAACAAAGGGAGGTCTATGTAGCCAGGTTTTTATAATTCCTTGAGCAAGAAAATCGTTCATCCTTATGAAGACAGCCTTTAGGTATCAGACTAATACATTTTCTATGGCCGGGCTGCATTATTTTTTCCCCATAAAGTTAATGCAGAAATTATAGAGGATGTGCATTTAAGGTCAGTTAGGTGAACTGATAAACAATATACATGCCTCGCTTCTCGTTCGCGAAAGCTTGTGAAAACTGCAGCGTTGAATAGCATAGGAATGATTCCTGATGATGACATAATTAATGTCGAAATACTGAATCCCAACACGATGGCGTGTACTTCAATACTTGGAGTATGTATTATACTTTCTTATCTGAGATTAATCAGTGGACCTTTCGAATAGCATACATGGTAGTGATTCGGAAGGATAAACGTATAGAAATGCTCGGCATTGTATTAAGACAACTCTATGTATAGTTTAAATAGTGAGTTAACATTTATTATATAATGAGTAATGTATTACAGGCAGATATATTATATGATTCATTTTACAAAAACCGACGATATTCTGTACACTGACTCAGGCTATACACCCACAGTAAAACTGTTGCTAAATGGTTTACTTTATGGATCTTGTAATTCTGTATACTGTAGTTTAAAAATATAAAAAAATCATTTGACATTTTACCTCAGCCCCATTTTGATCTTATTTAGTTCTAAATTTTTTTTTTGTGATATCAGCTTCAGTGTTCTTACAAAATGTGTTATTATTTTTTTAAAAAGTATTGTTTATTCACTGTCTGGCAACAGAATCAACCTTAATACCCAGTTTTACAAATTGAAAAGCTCATTTCTATGCTCATGCTACAATAGGGTCAAACTTCCTTTCGCCAAAATGGCAAAAGGTTTTTAATTTTTTCCGCCAAATTGAAAATGCTTTAGCCAAATTTAAAAACCAATAAAATTTCTCAAAAATGGTTCTGTAAATGAATTTCTTGCTTATTTATGTCTTATTCATTTGTAACTAGTTGTAAAGGCGGTAATAATAATAATATAAATGATTGAACAAACGAAACAAAAACAATCGTTTACGATATGTGGAACTGACGGCTACAGGACCTGCTCTCTAAGCCTAGTGCTTCGCCTAATTCAAATTGGGAATAGAGAGTGCCTCACTTTTTGGCATTACAAGCGACTGCCATTTCAAGTACTGTACTGTTTTGTACAGTACAGTAGGCCCTACCTGGTGTTTTGCTCTACAGCATATCAAATGTAGTTATCAATGAAATGGATGCTTTATTTTGTTTGACATGCATTTTCGGTCTTGTGTACTCTTCTCAACACAACACATTTTCGTCGTCACAATGACCTTTCCTAAAGGGCAGAGACCGCGCCTCCGAACTAGTGAAAGACGATGAAGATTTACTTAAACAGATTTATTTGAACAAATGAAGAAATTCTAATGGTTTTATTTTAGAGATAAATATAAATAAATCTAATAAATTTAAATTTCATTCTCTACAAATTTCCTCCTTAATCAGGGGCGGTGGAAGCATTTATTGGTTGGTACAGTACTGTGTGAGAGTCTCCAATAACCTCAGCCCCACCATGGTCAGGGCTGAGGTTACAAAACTTTGTAAAATTGACACGTCTAAATGCTCGGAAATAGCACTTAAGTTTTTAAAACGCCAGGCTACCGAAAAGAATCATCCTGGTGGAAGGTTTAATTTTGTTTAACATACTGTCGTGTCATTTTAATTAATTTATTATATTATCTCCATGGCATGGCATGACAGTTTTCACAGCATCTGGTAGACCTTGTTGTTTTGTTGAGGGTTAAACTGATCGTCTGGTTTAAGAAGTTGATTTTTTAGTTTGGACCGAATATTACTATTCGGATTTTCTGAATACATTACATGTGTTATTTTAAGTAGTATAATAACCATGTTTTAAAT
This sequence comes from Anneissia japonica, assembly GCF_011630105.1. Taxonomy (NCBI): domain Eukaryota; kingdom Metazoa; phylum Echinodermata; class Crinoidea; order Comatulida; family Comatulidae; genus Anneissia; species Anneissia japonica. The sequence continues at coordinate 27,038 of NW_022710436.1, read as the reverse complement.
AACGAAATCGCCGAAGAAGTATTGTTTTAGCGTTCTCTCTTAGCGTGGGAACGATAGTTTTAGCGTGTTATGTGCAGGCAATGATCAGAATGTTTGCTTCAAAACTGCCCATGCATGTCCATACGCATAGATTTATCTATCTGGGATTTTCCACATGAACTTGACAGTGTCTGTAAATCTGTACTGAACATGTGAAAATAGGGTCGCTTAGTGTGGTGATATTTTCGCTGCTCGCGATAACTTAAGCAGAGCCAAGCTAGCCTAGGCCTAGCCTAGACGAAAAAATTTGCCTTCGCCATTTTGGCGAACGATGCAAACTTTTTCTTCGCCAAACGGTATCTCAATTGGCGAATGGCTAGCGTGAGCGTAGCATTTACAACGATAAGAAACAGATGGATAATTTTCACTGATTTACAGATATTTCTAAAAAAAAATACAAAAAAAACAAAAACAAAAACATGGCTATTGACATAAAAAATGACAAATCAGTCAAAGGTATTATATTACTAGATACGGAAGAAAATAACACTGTGGAATTAAAGATTGCACTGTCAGCCGATAATACCGTTTTGTTTGTAAAAAATAAAAATATATTAAGAGGTGCATTGCAAAGATTGAAGAATTTTGAATGGTCTGTGGACTACTGTAGAGTGGAACAGAGATTAGACTTCTGCCATGTGGCTAAGAAATTCTGAATTAAGAAACGACAAACTTTTTGGTATTAGATAGACACATGATGCTTTTAAGGTGCTTGGAATTTATGTTGGCCATGATAAAAATCTATGTTTTGAAAGAAACTGGTCTGGAAAAAATTGAATCTTTTAAGCATACAGTAGCATAGCATAGCATAGTTTATGGAAGAAAAGAAACTTAACTTCCTTTGAGAAAAAACGAACTGTACGCTCTTTATGTCATAATTATATTTTTTTATATTATGTAAAATTACCCGAGTCAATTTTAATTTCTATGAGCGATGTATGCTTTGTCTCATAAATATTATACAAAATTGATCAATAAAAGTACCCGGTGGAAAAACGCGTCGGGGTCGATTAGACGTCGATAGTGATAGAGATTATATTGACAACGTTTCGACCCCGTTCTGGTCACTATTTTTCACGGTTTGTTACTTTCATGAACAATGGCTTAGATAAGTGCGATTAGATCGAAGATAACTGCTGCTTAATTAAGCCAATTAAATTGTTCGACACGCCCCTCCAAACCCTCTGGACCTTGTGTATTGTTTATTTGATAAATATACAATCCTTCATTGATGATTTCTTGCAGACACATGTTAATGTAAATAAACAAATACGGCCTTGGCTGACACATATAGTCAGCAACAGGTTTAGTGTGCAGACAAAAGCCCCGTTCATATCCAACTATGGCGAGATAATTTTAGTGGATGAGCTAGAAGATCTCGCCATAAGTTTGAGTATGACCGCTCAAGTATGGCGAGATGAAGGCCACAACTCGACTAAGCCTGTCGAGTAAATTTATGTCAACTAACTTCCTAAAGCCAGTGAACAATTAAACAGCGGGTGGCCACAGGTCACGAATACACCAGTCAAATTAAAGCAAAGTGACCTTCCATGCTTGCTGGTTAGCGCGTTTTTTAGTTACTGTCATAAACACCATTCAGAATTGACGCAGTTTCCCTGATCTGTGTACTCTAATTTCAACAAGTCTTATTTTGCAAATGATGGCCGAAAATTCAGTAAAGAAACGCCATCTGTGGACGTATGTGATTTAATAGATATCTGGAGGGAGCCAGAAATCGCCAAAAAAATGGTTGAAGATAAATTGTATTCGTCAGAAGGCTGGTGTCCACGAAAGGATAGCAGAGAGAATGCGGGACTTAGGCCACAATAGCATAACATCGGCAATTGTTGTGACAAAGTTGAAAAATCTAAGAGGAGATCACAAGGCTGTGAGAGACATTTTTATTTTTGGGACGGGCAAGGGGTCGGCCAATGTAATAAGGGATGACCCGAAATCGGCATGCCCACACTACCACACGCTAAATGAAATACTTGGGGAAAACCCAGTGTAAACCCTCCAGCTAGACTCCTCGGCCAGTCTAATCAACCGCCGAGACCTAGGGTCTAGGCCTAGCTTACGCCTATAGTCTCGATCTAGCATAAACTAGTCGCGCGAAAATCAACAGTAATTACCCACCATGCGATTGTACTTCCTGTCTAATAATGTGTTTTCAAAATTTCTGGTAGGCCCTAGTCAAAAGATCTCGCTCTAACCTTAACGAGATTAGGCCACGAGAATGAAAGTTGTAGGTTTGCGTCCGAAAAATTTTGAAAACACATGAGGCATTTTTAAAATTTTTTTTATAAATGCTGTCCACAAGCCGCGGCATTGGTAATTTTTACATTTATTCCCAAGAAACAATGCTTACAGTCATAAATGTACACTAGCCTATAAAACAGATCCTTTTCTACATTAACAGATCCTTTTCTACATTTAAGACCTCTTTAAACATACAAGATTTCCTATTGGTCAGAAAGATCGATTTGACCCGTAAATGACCTCAGCAGTGATCGGCGATCATATGGTGCGATGTGGCCAGGCCTGCCTTCGCACCATATGATCATGTCATCATGTTTTGAACTTTAAAGATGATCCCCAAATATTTTGATCACAGAGTATCGAGCGATTTTCATAACTCTATGTATGTTTTTTTATGCACCGTAAACGACTGCATTCACAAAAGATTATTATTCACACTGTAACATAATTGAATGCAGAAAGAAACCTTCCGAAGACTTTATACAGATATTTATTGGCAAGATATATATTTATTTGTCGTATTCGTTCAGTGTGTGCGAAAATGTGATTTTTATAGTTTGCGATTACGGGAACGAAAATGTGACGTATATGTGACATATTCGTTTTCGTTATCGTTTACTTAAGGTTCTGAAATCTCTCTTGTATCACTGTTGTCTTTGTTGTTAAGATATTAGATGAATACTTGGATGATCCCAGCATAAAGAAAAAAAATATTGGGTATTTGTTTTTTAAGATGTTTTAGAGGGTACCCCTAGTACTGTATGTGGTTCCAATATGGTCCTCAATACAATACAAACCTGTTTTTTAGGTCAGTTTTTAACAAACAGACCTAATATTTTATTATTGCTGCGAAGCAGCCAATTCATATTCTTGACAGCAATTTGACCTCTGAAAGGTCATTGTTTTTCAAAAAAAAAAATGGCGTAAGACAACTGAAAAGCGGAGTTTCCTTCTTTCGTTCTGTCGGGTAAAATCAATTACTTTAGGCGACGTTTGTAGACTAACTCGTACCAGCGTCCGCATGTCACGACGCTGGAGTACTATTCAGCGTTTTTACTATATTTCTAGGTTTCCTATTTCTACATTTAATCGGCTCATGTCTCAGCCACAATATTTTGAGGCCAATATTATTTACGAACCCAGTTAAACTTATTTACTAGCCTATTTCAACGTGCTAATTATTACATTTAGGCGACGCTTGTTGGAGACTGGCATAGTGTTTTCGGAAATAAATACCATTTTATACACATGCGCAGATCGATTCGCCAGCAGCGAGTCATCGCCAGCAGCAGCGAGTCGCCAGCAGAGAGATGTCACTGCAGCAAAACAGTATTGTACACGGTACCAACGCTGTTCTAATATAGACAATGGGTTGTGCTCATATTATTTGTTATATTTTTATTATTCATTATTTTCACTTGACTCGCATAAATAATTTTGTTCGAAGAACATTTTATGCAATTGTGCTTCGCAGCACTTCACTTGCAATTTGCAATTTCTAGTTATACTGTTGTGCAATGGAACCATTGAAAAAAAAACCCTGTTATATTCCTTGTTGAACCCACAGTTGTGAAAATGCCCACAAATGTAATAACAATTTAATCACAATTGTAAAACACAGCACCCAAAATATAATAACCCCTGCAAATGTACAAAACAATTAGGTGCCCACAAATTTAATCACCCACAAAATGTGATAACGCCCACAAATTTAACAAAAAAACGTGACCTCTTGGCCCACAAATGTAATAATTTTCATTTAACTTGTAGCATGCTATCAAGACTCAAACAAAAAATAGTCTCGCAGTGAGAGAGTGTGTCTACTGCCTTATAGGCCTACTTAATGTTTACTTAACTATCTGAATGGGTAATCAGTTATCTCGTCTCTATGACGCATGTTGGAGTTTTGAACGCAATCTTGTTCGACTTCTGAACTCTATTCGTTTTCTAGTAGGGCAACCCTATCTCGTGGGAGTACCCACCATGCACCTCCAACCGGATTTACTCGCTCTTACTTACTGTAGTTAACTCACTGCCAGACGACAACATACAAAAAGTCTGTGCACCTTCTGATATTCATTATGCCGACCCCTCCTTAAACTAACGTTAGAATACCGCACTTTCGGCGGTAAAGAACAATTAAAACCTCATAAAAAAAGGCAACTAATCCGTTTACCCATAATTGAATCCAAGGACACCAGTGTTAAACACTCAGTACTTATCCTTGATAATGTGTTAATCCAATTAATATAGTGAGATAATGTAACGTTAGTTTATCGAGGGCGGATTGAGCTAATGTATCATCTATGAGGGGTTCGAAAAATAAAAACTGTAGGAAAGTCGTTTATTGAATGTGTGGAAGGGATTAATGATCATTTGAGGTCAAATAATTATGCTCATTATGCATGCTGCAAAAATTGGTTTTTATTGAAATGTCATGGAGATGCCTACAGTACTAGATATAGTTTTCAAAGTATATTTCAGGTCAAATGTTATTTAAGGTTAAATAATGGAAAACACGATACTAAAGTGTAATAGTAGTTAGCAAGTTTATAAATCTCAGTCGTAATGTCGTAGCCTTGGACACCGCCCTCTATTATGTGGAATACCGATGTTGGAAATGAGGATGCTAGAGTGTGGAAATAAAGCATGCGAGTAAACATTATACCGTAGTCAGTTGTGTACGTTATTAACCGTTTTAACTTGAGTAAACAGACACTCCGCAAACATCACATTGGCGACGAAGACATACTGGTAATTGATATCCATAGAACCCACCTACCAACTCCTGTAACTGACCTGTAAGTACGTTACAGCTAAAGTTTTAGCTCAATTACACACGTCCACCGTATCCGATAAAATGGCTGTCTCCAACGGTACCGTCTCCAACGTGACCTCGGCGGCGTTCACAATCCCTGCACCACCCCCACTGGACATGTCGTCCAGCAACTTACATGAGGCTTGGAGAAAGTTTGGACAGCGTTTCGAAAACTTTGAACTGGCGACAGGGGTCAATGGAACAAACGATCCACAACGAGTGGCTACACTCCTTTCTATCGTTGGCCAGCCAGCCCTTGATGTATATAACAGTTTTGTTTGGGAAGATTCAGGAGATAAGACAAAGATTGACAAAGTAATTCAACAGTTTGTGACTCATTGCATAGGCAGGAGGAACATCACTTACAAATGATATGTATTCAAACTGACACACAACACTATGCACGAGCTGTGATCAAGAAACCAAACAAGGGTGCCACATACAACAAAAGAAACCAAACAAGGGTGCCACATACAACAAACAACAAACATCTAAATACCAATCACCCTATCAGAATATACCGGCAGTAGATCGTAAACAAGCCAATCAACCTCCAGCTGTGTGTTATCACTATGGTGGACATTATCCGCATCCCAAGGAGTGCCCGGCGTTTGGTAAAGTCTGCACCTACTGCCAAAAGAAAAACCACTTTCAGCGTCGGACAAAAGCACGCAATCGAGAACGCACAAATGCAATCATAGACACTGCACCCAGCGATAGTGATTCAAGTGAAGAATACGCATATGTCCTCAAATACCGGTTTTTAATATATTATTACGATTTTTTTAATGCTTTTTATGTTTAAAAAAAAAAAAAAAATTATATATTTGTATGAATGATATTGTATATTTTTATGGCGACTCTGTTATTGGTGTTTTTGGTACACTGTTGAGTCTTGAATAAATGAATAAAGAAATAAAGAAATAAAGAAATAAAGAAATAAAGAAAGAAAGAAAGAAAGAAAGAAAGAGAGAGAGAGGGGGAGGGGGAGGGGATGGA
>NW_022710436.1:5919-20874 GCF_011630105.1 Anneissia japonica | reverse complement strand
CCCCCGACTCACAAGAGAGACAACCACATGTTGAAATACTAATCAATAAGGACAAAATGAAAGTAATGATAAGAAATAAAGAAAGAAAGCTAGCACCCCCGACTCACAAGAGAAACAACCACATGTTGAAATACTAATCAATAAGGACAAAATGAAAGTAATGATAGATACAGGCGCGTCGGTAAACGTCATAAGTGAGGAACACTACAACAAATTGACAACAAAACTGCAATTACAGCACACTAACAAAAAGATCTTTGCATATGGTGCTAAGAAACAACTTGATACACTTGAGAAAATTCATGTAACCATCCACTGTAATGGTCATCATATCCCTGACAGTTTCTACATTTTGCGGTTTGTGAAGGAGTCTCTGTTGTGTTTCATGAGTGCCCAGAGACTCCACGTAATTCACATACATGTTGCGTTGAGCGTTGATGCAGACGATACAGTTAAAGAACTCATCGAAAGCTACAGTGATCGTTTTACCGGGCTAGGCAAACTTACAGGTTCTAAGTGCAAACTTCACGTTGACACAGACGTACAACCAGTAACACAACCACATAGACGAATACCGTTCCAAGTAAGAAAAAAAGGTAGAAGCAGAACTAAAATGCCTCCAAGACTTGGATGTCATTGAAAAGGTGGTTGATAAGCCAAAACCATGGGTTTCACCCATCACTGTTGTAAAAAAGCCTAAAAATCCAACCGAAATCAGACTCTGCATAGACATGAGAGCTCCTAACAAAGCTCCAGCGAGAACGCCATGTCACGCCAACAATTGACGACATCATTGCCAGCCTCAACGGCGCAACAGTATTTTCTAAACTTGATCTAAAGTGTGGGTATCGTCAAAGAGAGCTAGATGATGCATCCAGGTTCCTGACTGTATTTTCAACGCACGTTGGTCTGTTCCAGTTTAAACGCCTAAACTTTGGGGTAAACAGTGCAGCCGAACAATTTCAAAATCTCATCCAGTCTGCGCTAGCTGGTCTCCCTGGTGTGATCAACCTATCAGATGACATCCTGGTGTATGGCATAAACTCAGTGGAACATAAGGAACATCTTAAAATCTGTCTTCAGAGGCTGAGGGAGAAGAACTCGACTCTAAACCAAGGAAAATGTGAATTCAACAAAGAAACTGTTGAGTTCTTTGGGCATGAGTTTCATTCAGGTGGCATCTCCCCAAGTCCAGACAAAGTTAAGGCGTTGCAAAATGCAACACCACCAACCAATAAAGAAGAGGTTCGAAGCCTGCTAGGACTTGCTACTTATTGTTCACGCTTCATACCACATGCAGTCGCCCTTCAAGCAGTCAAAGATTCCATCACAGAACATTGTAATCTAGCATATTTTAACCAGCAACTCCACACAGAGGTAATTGTTGATGCCAGCCCAGTAGGCCTTTGTGCAATGTTAGCTCAACAGGATGGTGATAAAACAGTCTTGGTAGCACTGGCCAGCAGCTCACTGAAACAAGTAGAACAACGCTACTCACAAACTGAACGGGAAGCCTTGGCCGTTACATGGGGAATAAAATACTTCCACATGTATATGTACGGAGGAAAATTTGAGGTTGTTACAGATCACAAACCGCTGCTCCCTCTCTTCAACAATGCCACTTTTAAACCACCACTGCACATAGAACGCTGGCTCATGAGACTACAAGAATACGACTAGACCTTAACATACCAACCAGGAAAATTCAACCCAGCGGACTATATATCCCGCCACCCATTGCCAACGACGAAAGAATCCAGCAGAGAGGAACGAATGGCAGAAGAGTATGTTAATTTTACACTATCAAATGCAATTCCAAGATCCCTCACTATTAAAGAGATAGAACACGAAACCGCAAAAGACAAAACGCTACAACTATGTATATCGGCCATAAAAACCAACAAGTGGCACACCATTCAACGGCAAGCATCGGGGACTACCAAAAAAGACATCGAATCTCTTTTCAAACTCAGAGACCAACTCAGTGTAAGTGTCAAAAACGACATACTGCTGCGTGATCATCGCATCGTAATTCCCAAATCATTACAACAAAGAGCAGTCGATATCGCGCATGAAGGCCACCAGGGAGTAATCAAGACCAAACAACTCGTGAGGATGAAAGTCTGGTTCCCTGGCCTTGATCATATAGTTGAAGAAACAATAGCTTCAGGTCTCCCGTGTCAGGCATCAACTCTCGAGAAGGACGCCTTTGCACCACTAAGTATGTCTAAACTCCCACAAGGAGCCTGGCAAGAGATAAGCGTTGACTTTAAAGAATTGCCAACGGGAGAATACTTGATGGTAGTAATCGATGATTATAGCAGGTTTCCTGTCATAGAAGTCACAAAATCAACATCAGCCAAAAGTGTCCCAAAACTTGACACCATTTTTGCTACCTACGACATTCCAGTAATTGTTCGAACAGACAATGGCCCACCGTTCAACAGAGGAGAGTTCTCATAATTTGCACAATACTCTGACTTTAAGCACCGAAAGGTCACACCACTTTGGCCACGTGCAAATAGTGAAATAGAAAGGATGATGCGGAACCTCAAGAAACTCTACCGTACTGCCACAGCAGAACAACAGAACTGGCGGCAAGCATTGAACAAATACTTGAGAAACCATAGGGCAACACCACATAGTTCAACTGGGATGCCACCAGCTACGCTGATGTTTGGCAGAGAGATACGCACACGGCTACCTGAAATACCACGCAGTTCCACAAATGTCAAAACGTTCCGTCTACATGACAAAAAGGCAAAATCCATGATGAAACTGAATGCAGAAAGAAACAAACGCTTCAAAAACAAAACTTTTCATGAAGGAGATGTGGTTCTACGCAAGAGAGATGGAAGCTTACGCAGCCATGAAACACCTTATCATACACAACCTTACACAGTCACAAAAGTCAATGGCACCATGATATCAGCATACAATGGAAATCACACAATCACCAGAGATTCATCGTTTTTCAAAAAGGCTGACCGACTCAAGAGTAAAAGCTACAATCAACAGCTTCAGCTCTATAGTGACTATGACGATGAACCAACCCCGGCACCTCAGTTTGCCCCAGCACCTCAAACACCAGATAGGCAACGACCAAAGAGAAGCATCAGACTTCCAAGCCGACTAAAAGACTATGTTATGTAACTTATTTGAAAAACGGAACTTTTGAAAATTTTGTTGTTTATGATGTTGAGAATAGTTTAAATGTTTAAAAAAAATAAGTAAATAAATAAATAAATAAGAATAAAAAACCCATAGTAACAACTTAGCAAAGCAAGGTACTTATGATACAAATTAAGGTCGTCTTTTAACTAACTAAAATAAATAATACATCTTAATACTGCTCTAATGTACAATACAAAGTCTACCAAATAGACTGACGTTAATTCCATTTAAGGGGGAGAGGGATATAATGTCGTAGCCTTGGACACCGCCCTCTATTATGTGGAATACCGATGTTGGAAATGAGGATGCTAGAGCTGTAGAGTGTGGAAATAAAGCATGCGAGTAAACGTTATACCGTAGTCAGTTGTGTACGTTATTAACCGTTCTAACTTGAGTAAACAGACACTCCACAAACATCACACAGTCGTTTATGGCATTTGTACTATGCTCGAATAAGTGCAAATAATTTTGTTTTATAATGTTTGACAAAAGCAGGTAAGATACTGAACAGTATAGTAAAACTCCATTCATAATTTATCTAAAACCATGTTTAAGGAGGGTAGTCCATCCCGCAAAGCTGATCATTCGGGCCCTCATGTACAATAAATCTAGGGGGCTTATTACAATAATAGTATACTGTATATTTAGTAAACATACGCATAGTATTAGCCGCCTGAAGTGGTACATTCAACTTAGCTACACTAAATATTATTACTCTTCTCTTTGTACTGTACTGCGCAATTAGAAAAATGATATATCCGGATGTGTTGTTTTTGTCCTTGTCCAATACGGTATGTTGTAGATTTGTGTTAGTGATGATTTGTTTGTTTGTTTGTTTTATTTTTTACGTTATTTCAATTGGCATAAATAGGCTAATAATGTTAAGACACCTAAACAGGTGCTATGATACATTTCTTTCAGATCAAATTGATGGTAAATCATCAAAAACGATGCTGTGAGGTACTGGGGCGGGTCCAGGTATTCGCAAGAGGGTGTGCAGAAACAATTACGTGGGGAACTGTGTCAGTCTGTCTTGCCAGTCTCCATCTTTTGAGACTAACCTGATAATCACAAATGATCCCCCTCCCACAAATAAGATAAAAGCTGCTCACTATTTACCAACGTCTGTGCAGTTTTTTGCCCACTCGCTCTAGCAGTATCATAATGTTAGATAGTCATGCTGTGAAACATAGTCTGCCAAATATTTCAAGTATTGCCATATATACAAGATTAATGTTGTAAAGCACAATATTGAATACTGTTACGTGTTTAACTATAATTTTAGAAAGACCTTTGCAAATGAAAGACAAATTACCCTTTTAATAAAGAAATGTGAGACAACAATTTTGTTTATAATGTTGACAAAAGCAGGTAATACAGTATACCTTAAAGAATATAGTAAAAATTATTTATTCGTCACGTATTGACTTATTTTAGTGATTAATATGGGCAATTTATTATTTTTTTCCCGTTATTATAATGCCTATTTATTGAACATGCGTTTGTATTAGCCGCACTCATTAAAGTGGTACGGTCTGCTTACCTCACTCAACAGTACCCTGTGCCTTCCTCTGTGCTGTACTAATGTAATGTGAGTACCGTAAAGACTTGATTTGAAGCCCTGGGCTTCTTTTTTGCAAACTTTGGATGGGCTTCTTTTCGAGATGGTATTCTTTTCAAGACTACTTTTGTAAAGTAAAGAGGAGGGCTTCTATTCATAATGAATGCTGTAAATTTTGTGAATTTGTACTATAAAATATAAATAAGAACACTGTAACATCAATCTGTGTCAAGGAGTGTATTTAATTTGCACTAAATTACCTACACTACTGTATAAACCAAGCTTGTATTTATTTTATTTTATTTTCTGAAATTCATGTGTCAGTGTATTTACTGAAAAGAAGCCTATGCTATCATTAAAAGAAGCCCATGTGCTTCATTTGAGGCTAATTTTGCAAACTAAAGAGGTGGCTTCAATTTAAGATGGGCTTCATCTCGAGATAGGGCCACTGGGCTTCAATTCGAGGTTTTACTGTATTCTCACATGTTGCTTTTGTAGAGTGAAAATTCCTCGTCCAATATGTTATAGGTTCAAGTTAATGTAAAATTATTTTTACAATATTTTAATGAACGTAAAATAGAAACTCAAAAAATGCCATTAATGGTAAGACACCAAAAAGAATAGTGCTACGATATATTTTTTCCAGATCTGTGCAGGAGTTTAGAAGATAAATTGTAAAAAACTGTTGTTTCTTATACTTAATTAATTATGTGATTATAATTACACTACACATATTAAGTGATATTTTTTGTTCTGTCATCCCTACTAATAAATTATTTGAATGTATTTCCACAGCCACCATTAAAATGAAGTTTCGAACGATGACTGTCGGCATTGGGGAATCCGCCACTATCAGCCTCAGTGAAGACGGCGGTTTTAATGATTTACGCTGGAGACATAATTATGGTGACGTAATTCAAATGTGGAATGGTAACTCGTCTGTTACAATAAAGAATATACGCGCTACAGATGACGGGGTTTATGAATGTTATGGAAGTGATAGTCGCGATGACAACCGTGGAATTATGAGACTCATTGTCAGAGGTAAACAGGCATGATAACATTCACATTGGTCTAATTTCACAATCAATAGAATGTTGGATTGATGGAGGACAGAGAAATATTTTTAATTGCAATAATAAAAAATTGTTCCATTTTAATGAATTGGGTGTATCTGGGGGAAGATACCAAAGATATGTTCCAAAGGGTTAACTAAGCGTTATTTTAATGTTTCCCCAAATTTGTTGCCGTTGTCAAGAGGGCTATTGCATCATTGATGCTCTCGTTTAATTTAAAATCACAAAGTTTGTAGTATTAACTTATCGTTATTATTTATTATTATTATTATTATCTCGATAGAGATACAAAAATGATAAGCAACAGCTAAAAGTGGCGAGTGAGTGAGGGTAGAAAAAGCCAGATAGTATAAAGTGAGAATTTCATGCAAGCATGATTGAAATAGGCTAGGTGAGATTAGAATAAACAGTCTAAACAAGTAAACAGAAAGGCCAAAACTAAACTTTAGAGGCATGCCTCAATAAATAAGCCAAATGATTTATCCAGAATAATTTGGAATGCCATTGGTTTAATTTAGTGTACAGGGAGAACATTCCTAATATTGAGTCCAAATGGTGTGGTGGTTTTAAGTAAAAGTTCCCAGTGATTCTCTTTATCTTTGCGATTTTTGTTGCTCCAATTGGCATTATGGTCAATCACTCTGAAATTTGAAATGGAATGACCAGCTAAATTGAAATGTTCGGCTGCTGGTTGATCAAGCTTAGATGTTCTGATAGCTGATCTACGTTGTGTCATTCTCATACGGAGAGTGTTTTTTGTTTCTCCGACATATTGTTTACCACAAATATACAATATATGAGATAAATGACATTTTTGGTGAGGCAATCATCCGAAATTGGTTTGTTTGGTTGCTCTTGAATATATGTTATATATATCATTATATATATGTATATATAATGGTTTTGTAGTTTTTTGGTTTTTTTTGGGTGGTCTCGGGGGTTGGTCCCCAGTTGGAGGGCTAGCTTTGTGTTAAAAGGTTGAAGATCGTTATTTGGGTCTTTGGAAAAGTGGTCTCGAATTAGAGGCGTTTTGGAATTAGAGGGGTCTCGGAATTGGAGGGTGCACTGTACGTACATACATTTCACCAATGACTTTAATGCCTCTTTGCCTAATGTCTGATCTCCCCGACTGCATTGCTTTTAAACACTTCTAGCATGAGGGTTATACGATGTAGACAAAACAAACAATTGCCAAGAAAACATACAAACACGCAAAGTTAATAACTTTGCGTGTTTGTATGTTTTCTTGGCAATTGTTTGTTTTGTCTACATCGTATAACCCTCATGCTAGAAGTGTTTACTTGTTTTATTTTTATTTTATTTATAGTCATAATAGTAATACACATGAATGTACCTAATTATAATTTTTAAAAAAAATTGTTGTGTTCCCCTTAAATGGAAAAATCGAGATCGCCGGTCGGATTTTTTTTGTTTGTTTTTTTAATAGTAATAGGCCTAGTACGCGAAATAGGATAGGCCTGAAACTGCAGTCCCTTTGAAAACCCTAGAAGGCCACGGCTGGTAGTTCATAGGCGCCGAAATAGAACGATGGCAATAGGACTAGATCTGGTTGTGGCTTGACAGCTCAGCGCTTGGTTCTCAAAATTATGCCTTCTATTTTACGCGTGCATCTATGGCCCGATTTTGATAACAATACATGTCCCTTTTAGATTTTATTTTATAAATTTTAATTTCGGAAGTGTTTTTCTCGAATTTGTACTTGAACAAAATTTAAAGAAAAAAAAAAGACCCAATTATTTGGAAAATTTTGGTTGGCCGCGGAAGGACACACAACATATTTTTTTTTTTTTTGGCCTAATTATCATTACTCATTAAACATACACAATAAATGATCATTATACATGACCAATCAGGGGTTGATCCAGGTTTTGAAGCAAGGGGTTCCGTTTTTCCCCAAAGTACACAAAAGAAAGGGGGGTCTGGGCCCTCCACTAAGAAAATTTTGATTCCTAGATGGCCGGAAATTAGCTTTTAATGACTTTTAAGGTTTCCCCTCTTCAAAAAAGGTCATCTGATTTTATCGCCTACATAGAGAAAAAGAAAATAGACCATATATATCATTTTATTTCAAAGATCCCAATAATAAAGAGATCTTGCTGAATCAGATGGCTTGGAATTTAGTCCCTGGTTGTATCATGGACCTATTGGTTGTATAATAGACAATGGTCGAACCAACAATGTTTTTAATTTTATTTACTGAAGGCTAATTAGGCTAAGGTTAGCCTGTCGGATCTGCCCACCTGCTCCTAGGTAGTTTTTTATCATGCCTTTTAGGCCAGAATCCATGCAGAATTCGTAGTAGAAGGGGCCCACACATGGAGGGTCTACCACCATAGTTGGGGGCTGGGGTAAGACAATTCATGATTGTGGCATCTCTAGATGGCCGGAAATGGCACCCAAAGACTTAAATTTGGATATAAAAGTAGGCGGCCTTCCTTGTTTTTTTTTTGTTTTTTTACATTTGCATCACGGAGGGGGTACGTCCGAACCCATTGACCCCCCCCACTCCCGAATTCACCAATATTTGTTAATTTTGTTTTACCATCAACCTTCAATAAACACCTTTCTCAAAAGATTCAGTATAAAATTGAAACGTATATACTGTGCTTGATAAAACTAATTTAGACAGTGTTAATAATAAAATTAGTGTCTTAAAATTTATAGATTACAAATTTTCGTTTTTGTAAAGCTAAATTGAAAAAGGAGTATTTACTCAGAATGTTTCGATCCCTATCAGAGATCTTTATCTACTGACAGCTAGGTGTTATTTAGCTTGGTCATGACGTCATCTGTTGATGATGTCGTACACCTCCTCCGGATGTAGGTCGAAGGTTGTGCGGGGCCAGCTCGGTGTGGATTCTATAACATCATTGGACAGATGAGAGTGTTCATGTGCTCCTTGATCCCTGTTCATGATTTTTCCTTTGTTGCGCCTTATATACAAGGACTCTCTGATCTGCCTATCTTTTTGTTTGGGTTCTTTTGCTAGTATGTTTGCCTCCCAGTTTGGTACGTGATTGTGATATATGCTGTGGTCTGTAGTAGCTGATTTTTGTAATATTGTTGATGCAGAAGGTCTGGCAGCCCTAGTCCTTATTCTTCCTGTGTTTGTTGTGACGTCTGTTTTGTGTTCGTTGATTCGTGTTTTTAATGCTTGCCCTGTCTTCCAGATGTAAATTTGAGGACAGTTTACTACTTGGTACACTACACCACAGGTCTCCGTTTTTTCGATCTTGTCTTTGGGGTTGACGAGACGCTGGTCTTGATTTTATTTTGAGGTAGGAAATAGTTGCCGACTTTGTGAGTGGAGAGAGTGCGTCTGATTCTTTCAGCCATGCCTTTGATGTAGGGGATTCCTACACCTACCTCTCATCTTGATTTTGTCCTTTTGCTGTTTGTGATGTTCTTTTTTATTTCCACGATTATCCATTACCCTCTGGTAGGACCATTCTGGGTACTGGCGCTCTCTTAAAGTTGTTTATTTCAATATCCCTCATATTCTTGTCCACAACCAATTTCTCGGCTCTAGCCATTAGTGTGTTTATAAGCCCCAGTTTGTGAACTAATGGATGGTATGATTCAAAGTGTAATATATTGATCTGTGTGTGTGGGTTTCCGGTAAATAGCGGTAGTAACTGTGCCATCATCTTTAAACTTGATTTGCATATCCAGAAAAGAAATTGAGTTATGTGTTCGGCAGTGAATTCTATATTGTTAGTGATGTGTATATTATTTAAATGTGCATTGAGTGTGTGTCATACCTGCAGGAATGATGGCTAGTACATCATCTACATATCGCTTCCAGAACACAGGCTTGATGTTACTCGGTGCTGTGATATATGGCTTGTTGTTCATGCCACTCAAGATACAGATTAGCCAATATGGGACTGATAGGGCTTCCCATTGCAATTCCCTGTTTTTGCCTGTACATTTTGCCATTGAACGAGAAATAGGTCTTGTTGACAATCAGTTCAAGCAGCTCCATGTCTGTTACTTGTAGTTTGGTTCTCTCATGAAGTGTTGTATCTGTTATTAAACGGTTCTCGATTACTTTCAGAGCCTCTTTTACTGGTGTTTTTGTAAATAGGGACACTACATCGAAAAAGACAAATGTTTCGTCTGGCTTAACCGTTATCTTTTGTATTTCCTGAGCCAACTTACCTGAATAATTAACATGGTGTTCTGTGTTACCTACTAGCGGCCTCAGGATTGATGTAAGGAATTTGGCAACAGTGTATAATACGGTGTTGACATTGTCTACAATTGGCCTTAATGGCCAATTTGGCTAATGAATCTTAGGAAGGCAATACAGCCTGGGTACGATTTCAGCGGTGGGAAAAAGCCAATCTTTTTCTTTACTAGTGATTTTCTTCTCTTTCAGCAGCCTGACTAAGATGTCATTTGAATTCAGAATGACAGTGGATGTCTTTTATCCGATGGTAGAATGATGGTTGTTGTATCCTTCAATTTGTTTAATGCTTTCCGTTCGTTTCGTGATAAATTTAGAGGTGGTAGCTTCGAGGATTTTATGATCGATATACAATCTTACTACGAACAGCGTCTTGTTCTTCCAAGGGAACAAGATCCGCTGCTTTCTCCGCTACTATGAGATCGTCCATAGGAAACATTGGCGGGCTAGCAGCGTAGTTCAGGCCCTTTTGTAGCACAGATATTTCGTCTCTATTAATCACCTTACTAGACAAGTTTACAACCCACTTCTCTCTTATGATCTTACCGGGCAAATCCTGGTCTTGATTCAATTCATTAGCAGTATTTTCCACTTTTTTTTTCCACCATACGAGCTTATTTTGTTGCCTCGATATTCATTTCAAAAATTCCATCTCACTCACCTTGTTGATGTGATTCCAAACATTGTCGATCTCCCCTCTGTTGGGAATTAGCGATACGATTTCCTGATTTAATTTCTCTTTTTGCCTTCTAACTGCGTGATTTTATTTGTAGTGATTCTTATCCGTTCTCTTAAGAGCTGTTTTTCTGCATGTTTTATTATTTTCTCAGCTTTTGCAGATTTTATGGGCAGGTGTAATTTCAACCTCGGAGGGGTGATGTCTAATCTCTTGCAATGGAGGGAAAATACTTGGTGGTTTCTCTGGTGGGAAATTTCCTTCGCGATATTTTCTTGTTGGTGTACAATTTTAATAGCTTCTTGACAATGTTTATTTCTTAAATCTTGAAAGAATTTCATTTAGCTTCAGGAATTGTATAGCTGACAAATTTTTGTTTTTGTAAATCTAAATTTTAAACGGAGTACTTACTCAGAACATTTCGATCCCTATCAGAGATTTTTATCTGACAGCTAGGTGTTATTTAGCTTGGTCCTGACGTCATCTGTTGATGACATCGTACACCTCCTCCGGATGTAGGTCGAAGGTTCGTCATCTATACAATTCCTGAAGCTTAATGAAATTCTTTCAAGCCTTAAAATTTAGTTTCGTTTTCATCTTATAGACTCACTTTTTTAACTTGTTTTACACTTTTTTACTTAGATTGTCCGCTGCCAAAATGGAGTCCCCCTGAATGTGAGATGGATTGTCCCGTGTGTTATAACGGTGGAGTTTGTGACGACAAGTCCGGTCAATGTATTTGCCCCGCAGGCTTCAAAGGAGAATACTGCCAAACATGTAGGCCTACAATTAAATTGAATTTAGATTTTAGTACTCGGTAAAACATGTTTTTTTCAATAGTGAATATATGAGAAATCTTAAAAGAATATTTATATGTCTTCCTATAAAATAAATTCATGATCCTAATATTGTAAGCATTTTTCTTCATAAAGTGTGTTATGTCATAACACACTTCATAAAGTGTGTTATTTTTTTTTTCGGTTTTCTGCTTTTTTTTACATTTTTTATTTATTTATTTTTTAAAAATTTTATTTATTTTTTTTTTGTGTACTGTAGCTTGTGGAAGCAATAACTGGGGTCGTGATTGTGATGTTGTTTGTTCAACTGGAAATGATGAAGCTTGTAAAGGAAAGCTTTTTTGTCCTCCTGATCCATTCGGATGCACCTGCATCAACGGATACAAGGGCGACGATTGCAATACAGGTTTGAGAAGTTTTTGGCCGCTCTTTATAACTATGTTGTTCTTTTTGTTCATTTAGGATCCTAGAAGCCTATAATGGTGTTAGTATTACTAGGGCCGTATCCAGCTTTCTGAATGGGTTGGGGGGGTTGGTTTTGTGAGCGAAGCGAGCAACTAGACTGGGGGCCAGGGGCCGCCAATGGCATTTTTACGTTGTAGGACACTAAATTTATTGTGTTAATCTCTATACCTAGTCCGATAAAATGCAACTTCAGTGAACACAGCGATATCTAAATATTACTACCGTACTCGCACGAATAAGCGCCCCGTTTGAATAAGCGCCCCTCTCGAATAACCGCCCCTCCTAATGTGAAAATTTCCTTAAGCGACCTGTTTGAATAAGCGCCCCCTCATAAGATTTTTCTCTTTAACAAGTCAATAATCCAATCAATCCTGGGACTGTGGTTGTTGGCATGATTTGAGCTGTAGAGTGGAAACACATTCTTCTTTAGTCAATATCAAAATAAAGATATTTCTCTTGGACAGATAACCACTACCCACCACTAATTGCATCTGCTATTTTGCTGGTATGTAAGTATTCATGCATTCTTGTTATGAGCCATGTTCTCTGGACGATTATCTTTTCTAACCACCATTTGTAATGTCATATAATCTTTTTTTCATTCAAAAAGTGCCTCTTAAATTTTAATTATTAAAATAATTTCCCATAAGAACCCCTCGATTCTCATCTATTTCCATAAGCGCCCCCTCAATTTTCACTCGGTTTTCATAAGCACCCCGTTGAAATAAGCGCCCCATTTGAATAAGCTCCCCGTTTGAATAAGCGCCCCTCAGAAAGTGCAAAAAATATATTAAGCACCTGGGCGCTTATTCACGCGAGTACGGTAATTGAGGACATAGGGAAACAAACAATTATTTCTCAATTTAAAAAAATAACACTGTAATTGTAAAAAAACATAATATTAAATACCAGATTTTATTCACTTAGTAGACCACCCGCACATTGGATACAACAAATGTAGAACCACTATCATAATACAAGTAACGTTGTACTTTTTAACAGCAACATTCACTTATGTAATCAACTAACACAGAGTGCTTGTTTATCATGATTATTTTTATAAATCACATAAGATGAACATTACTCAAAAAATTCTTCTTATATTGCAAAATTTAAAAAGAAAAGAAAAACATATTAAAAATTCTTTACAATAATAATGTATCCAAAAATGGGATGTTACGATATATTATACCAAGATGATGTTGGCATCTCTGATGGATACACATTTCTTTTATATGAACACATTTTATAAGAACACTGAGGCTAAAATCGCTTTGAAATTAAGCTTATGATAAGGACAAATGGAGGCTGAGGTAAAATGTCATAGGAGGTGTTTATTAAATAAAATTTTAAAAAGTAAATAGAAAAAAAACCAACAAATCTTACTTACCTTTATTTGCAGCAGGTGCTATGTAATACCATCTATAATACAGTACAGTTATATACTGCTCTACAATAATAATTTTGTATGCTCGAAAAGTGTGTAAAACTAAAAACAAAATAAGAACAATTTAAGAATGAAATCGGCAAAAAACCCACTGTGCTTCTGATGTTGACTTAGAGCAGTTTGTAATCAACAAAATAGAATATCCTTAGTTGGTTTAGCAATACAGTACACTTTTTTTTTTATAAGAACATATTTTACAAGAACACTGAGGCTGAAATCGCTTAAAAATTAAGAACAAAGTATGAACAAATTAAGGCTGAGATAAAATGTCTATTGAGTTTTTCGTTTTTAAATATGGAAAACCAACAAACCTTATTGCTATCTTATTTGGAGTGAGGTGTGACTATACACTCTATATAGTATGTACAGTAATATGCTGCTATACAATGATAATTTTCTAAAAAAAAAAAAATTGTGTAAATATAAGAACAAAATATGAACATTTTGAGCCTGATATCGGCCAGAAAAATAAGAACAATAAGCATGGGCAAAATTTTACTAGTTCTTATAAAACTATAAAAAAAATGTGAAAATCTAGTTTATCATAAAGATTAACTTTACTTATTTTTAATTCATTTTATGATTCAGGGAACAATTGAATAGCATAATGATATTACAGTATATATTACTACTACTGCATGCCTATACATGCTTTATTATATTTCCACTTTGAGGAATCAATCCAAAATCAGAGCAATGAAACAAAACTCATGTAATGGATAGAGGACTGCAATTAAAAAAATAAATTGCACAGGCCCAGGACACAAGCAATTAACCACATTAAGGGTCTACTCTGCATATATTTTAATTTAAAAAAAAGATAAACAAAACACTGTTGCTCGTCACATGTATGTTTCTACAAGATTTAATATATGGTACTAATCGACTGACAATGTGATTATCCCAAACTGTACTATTTCACAGCATGTGCTAACAATCACTATGGAGCAGATTGCCGTCAAGTATGTCACTGCGATTCAGGAGGATGTGACAGAAAAACAGGAGATTGTACATCTGGGTCATCTTGTTCGATTTATTACACAGGACCAGCATGCCAAGGTAATATTCAGATTTTAGTTGTCAAATGTATAGAAGGCATTCGCCGCCAAAATACAAAAGTGGAACGAACAGCGAACATTCACAAACCAACAACATTATTCAACGACGTATTTTCCCAAACGAACGACGTACTTTCTCAAAAATCTATTTTCCCAAACAACATACTTTTACAAACGATCATGTTTCACAAACTAACAACATACTTTCCCAAACGAACTCTGTATTTTCACAAATGTGCAACGAGCATTCACGAACATAGGGGCCTAATTTCACAAAAACAACCTATTTCTGCAAACTCTGGACTCTTCCATTTTGTGAGTGGGGTAACTGTCTTAGCTGAGGTGAGGGCATAGATAACAGGTACTAGGTACTGTACTGTTATCAGGAAGTTAAAAATAGCAGGCAACAATTCGGAATCTAACCGAAGCAGTTTGACTATTAAATCAGGCAGTTGAACTTCCGAATCAACCCAGGAATCATACTATTTTGG
>NW_022710436.1:0-4712 GCF_011630105.1 Anneissia japonica | reverse complement strand
TACAAAAATACAGAATGTTATACATCGCGTCCGAAATTGCACCGTACTGTAGTACTTCGTCAGATCACAGGTTTGAAAAACATACTGTATACTGTGAAATAAATAAATAAATAATTCCCTTTTTACATTCATTATTACTTATATAAATATAGTACACTGTTTAATGTAGTGAGGGTGTAGATCACTCAAAAAAGTGTTATTTAGTGTAGATGTGTATAAGAGACAGGTATATTGGCTTAAGATAAGAAATTTTGTTTCATTGCTCTATGACATCGTGGAAATCACATTTTTCGTGAAATTTTCGGGATATTAAAAAAAATCGGGAGATATTAATAAAAATCGGGAGGGCGGGAGACGGCCCCCAAAATCGGGAGAAACCCGCAATTCTCGGGAGAATTGGGATCTCTGGCTTCTTGACCATGTTTATATCTTAAATCTTGAAAGAATTTCATTTAGCTTCAGGAATTGTATAGCTGACAAATTTTTGTTTTTGTAAATCTAAATTTTAAACGGAGTACTTACTCAGAACATTTCGATCCTTATCAGAGATCTTTATCTGACAGCTAGGTGTTATTTAGCTTGGTCCTGACGTCATCTGTTGATGATATCGTACACCTCCTCCGGATGTAGGTCGAAGGTTCGTCATCTATACAATTCCTGAAGCTAAATGAAATTCTTTCAAGTCTTAAAATTTCGTTTTGTTTTCATCTTAGACTCACTTTTTTAAATTGTTTTACACTTTTTTACTTAGATTGTCCGCTGCCAAAATGGAGTCCACCTGAATGTGAGATGGATTGTCCCGTGTGTTATAACAGTGGAGTTTGTGACGACAAGTCCGGTCAATGTATTTGCCCCGCAGGCTTCAAAGGAGAATACTGCCAAACATGTAGGCCTACAATTAAATTGAATTTAGATTTTAGTACTCGGTAAAACATTTTTTTTTCAATAGTGAATATATGAGAAATCTTAAAAGAATATTTATATGTCTTCCTATAAAATAAATTCATGATCCTAATATTGTAAGCATTTTTCTTCATAAAGTGTGTTATGTCATAACACACTTCATAAAGTGTGTTATTTTTTTTTTCGGTTTTCTGCTTTTTTTTTTACATTTTTCATTTATTTTTTTTTTTAAATTTTTTTTTTTTTTTTTTGTGTAGCTTGTGGAAGCAATAACTGGGGTCGTGATTGTGATGTTGTTTGTTCAACTGGAAATGATGAAGCTTGTAAAGGAAAGCTTTTTTGTCCTCCTGATCCATTCGGATGCACCTGCATCGACGGATATGGAGGCAATGATTGCAATACAGGTTTGATAAGTTTTTGGCCACTGTTTATAACCATATTGTTCTTTTTGTTCATCTAGGATCCTAGAAGCCTATAATGGTGTTAGTATTACCAGGGCCGTATCCAGCTTTCTGAATGGGTTGGGGGGGTTGGTTTTGTGAGCGAAGCGAGCAACTAGACTGGGGGCCAGGGGCCGCCAATGGCATTTTTACGTTGTAATAATTTTATTGTGTTAATCTCTATACCCAGTCCGATAAAATGCAACTTCAGTGAACACAGCGATATCCAAATATTACTACCGTACTCGCACGAATAAGCGCCCCGTTTGAATAACCGCCACTTCTAATGTGAAAATTTCCTTAAGTGCCCTGTTTGAATAAGCGCCCCCTCATAAGATTTTTCTTTTTAGCAAGTCAATAATCCAATCAATCCTGGGACTGTGGTTGTTGGCATGATTTGAGCTATAGAGTGGAAACACATTCTTCTTTATAGTCAATATCAAAATAAAGATATTTCTCTTGGACAGATAACCACTACCCACCACTAATTGCATCTGCTATTTTGCTGGTATGTAAATATTCACACATTCTTGTTATGAGCCATGTTCTCTGGACGATTATCTTTTCTAACCACCATTCGTAATGTCATATAATCTTTTTTTCATTCAAAAAGTGCCTCTTAAATTTTAATTATTAAAATAATTTCCCATAAGAACCCCTCGATTCTCATCTATCTCCATAAGCGCCCCCTCAATTTTCACTTGGTTTTCATAAGCACCTCGTTGAAATAAGCGCCCCGTTTGAATAAGCGCCCCGTTTGAATAAGCGCCCCTCAGAAAGTGCAAAAAATATTTTAAGCGCTTGGGCGCTTATTCACGCGAGTACGGTAATTGAGGACATGGGGAAACAAACAAGTATTTCTCAATTTAAAAAATAACACTGTAATTGTAAAAAAACATATATTAAATACCAGATTTTATTCACTGAGTAGACCACCCGCACATTGGATACAACAAATGTAGAACCACTATCATAATACAAGTAACGTTGTACTTTTTAACAGCAACATTCACTTATGTAATCAACTAACACAGAGTGCTTGTTTATCATGATTATTTTTATAAATCACATAAAATGAACATTACTCAAAAAATTATTCTTATATTGCAAAATTTAAAAAGAAAAGAAAAACATATTAAAAATTCTTTACAATAATAATGTATCCAAAAATGGGATGTTACGATATATTATACCAAGCTGATGTTGGCATCTCTGATGGATACATGTTACTTTTATATGAACACATTTTATAAGAACACTGAGGCTAAAATCGCTTTGAAATTAAGCTTATGATAAGGACAAATTGAGGCTGAGGTAAAATGTCATATTTGCAGCAGCTGCTATATAATACCCTCTATAATACAGTACAGTTGTATACTGCTCTACAATGATAATTTTGTATGCTCGAAAAGTGTGTAAAACTAAAAAGAAAATAAGAACAATTAAAGAATGAAATCGGCAAAAAATCCACTGTACTTCTGATGTCGACTTAGCAGTTTGTAATCAACAAAAAAGGATATCCTTAGTTGGTTAAAGTAATACAGTACACTTTTTTTTTTATAAGAACACATTTTATAAGAACACTGAGGCTGACATCGCTTAAAAATTAAGAACAAAGTATGAACAAATTAAGGCTGAGGTACTGTAAAATGTCTGTAATAGGATTAATTCATTTTATGATTCAGGGAACAATTGAATAGCATAATGATATTACAGTATATATTACTACTACTGCATGCCTATACATGCTTTATTATATTTCCACTTTGAGGAATCAATCCAAAATCAGAGCAATGAAAAAAAACTCATGTAATGGATAGAGGACCGCAATTAAAAAAATAAATTGCACAAGCCCAGGACACAAGCAATTAACCACATTAAGGGTCTACTCTGCATATATTTTAATTTTAAAAAAAGATAAACAAAACACTGTTGCTCGTCACATGTGTTACGTGATGGCCCGTTTGGCAGCCCATAGTTATGAGGTCACATTCCTCGTACGTTGAGGTAGGCTGAGGCTATCGGCACTGCCGCAGTGCGAAAAAAAGCTGCTGTTTTCTATCGGCACTGCCGCAGTGCCAAAAAGCTGCTGTTTTCTATCGGCACTGCCGCAGTGCCAAAAAAGCTGCTGTTTTCTATCGGCACTGCCACAGTGCGAAAAAAGCTGTTATTTTCTATCGGCATTATTGCCGCAATGCGAAAAAAGCTCCGATTTTCTATCGGCACTGCCGCAGTGCCAAAACACTGCAGTTTTCTATCGGCACTGCCACTCAAAAAGCTGCTGTTTAATTATCAAATGGATGTTTTTATCTATAGATTATGGTATCAATAATTGGTTAGGTCTAGCCTAGCCTATAATATTGCAGTGCTCGCAGAATTATGAAATATTAGGTTGCCCTTCGGGCAACCAATATCTCAAATTTGGTTGCCCTCACAATTTTTTACTTGCCCACCCCCTATTTTGAATTATTTTATGACATTATTCAATTAACTCAAAGAATTGCAAATACACGAAAGAAAAAGTCTGAACAAATCATATGTATAAATGTACTGTACTTTAATAACTTATTGATTATTTCTTATATGAACATTGAAAAAAGAGAAACACAGAGACTATTTAAATAAAGCAAATCCAGGTGAAGTTAAAGTATCATATATTCTACAAAAGTAGCTGGGAGAAACAACATTGGATTAAGACCCAAGAATGAAGCCAAAAACTTTCGGCATATTTGGAGATAAGCATTTTCTGCAGATAGGTTTTTGGAGTATGGAAGTGCGACAAGTTTTCTTCGCGGTACACCGCAAAGTATAATTGTAAACAATCACCAAGTGTAGTTTAATGTCAGTGTCAAATTTATACGATCGGGATCGAGATGGGCCTTGCCACAAAGGCAAATTAATTAAATATTTAATATTTATTTTACCCAGCAGCATCGTCGGTATCGTAAGTTGACGACGGCTTGAAACATTTTAGAAACTCATGTTATCATAGAAAGGACAGCAGTGTGAAGCGTTCGCAATGAAAATCAAAATAAAAGTGACTAGGCCTAGACTAAGAAAATATGCAGAGTTTATCTCCTGTTTAGCAGTATCAGCGGTGCCTACAAAAACTTTCGGCATCTTCGAAGATAAGCATTCATTTCATCCAGATAGGGTTTTGGAGAAGAAGTGTGGAGTTTTCTTCGCGGTACACCGCAGTCAAATTGTAAACAATCATCAAGCGTAGTTTAAAGCCCCATTCCCGGCAAAATTTCAATTTTTAAGAAAAATCTAATTTTTGTATATAATGTTATAAAGATTTATGAATATAATACGGAATTGCTAGTTTAACTGAATTTAGACATTCCTAAGAATGAAAAAAATGTGAAA
>NW_022710435.1:0-1137 GCF_011630105.1 Anneissia japonica | reverse complement strand
AATTTGTTAGCAATGAATAAAGTGTTGTTTTCTTCTACTGTACTCACGTTGTTTTGCGTGTTAATGTACTTGTTGGTTTTTTCCAACACGCGTCTCATTGCTGACACGCGTGCGTGGGACGCCAAGAGATGGAGAATAGTGGAACCAGCAGGCTACAAGACAAACGTAGAATATGATGAGAAAGAAATAATAAACAACAACAAGAAACTATACACACACCACATATCAACAACACATAACAACTCACAAACATCACACATACATTACTTATTACATTCATCATTATTAAACACTAATTACATTATTTAATATTTTTAAAATGTGGTTTTTAAGGCGAAATCGCGCAAAAAATATTTGTATCAATTGGCCTATGTTTTACACACATAGTAAAGTATTTCCAAATTGGGATTTTTAGCGAGAATACTTTTTGTGAAAAATATCAATTTTGTTGTCACCAATTTATTCAGTAAACTGTATTAAACAGAACAAATCCAAACATCACCCTTTTTGTAAGTGTAAAATGTGTTTTTTCACAATGTTTCTTATGAAATAGTGATAATGGCCATAACATAGGCTTTTTCTGTGTTGTAAAATATGTCAAATAAATCATGAAATAAAAGTCTCATTTTCAACCTAACATGAAATAAATCACTGTAATTGAATTTAAGTTATTTGTATGTTGTATGATGTGTACACATGTTGTGTACTTGTGATGTTTAAAATGCAATGGTATTTAATTCCACTCACCGAATGTTCTAAATTATCTTTAGTCGCCGTTTCAATCATATTCTCGAATAAGTAATCTGGTGCTTCATACCACACAGCCTCCATTAATGGTGTCTTGCCGTCCTACGAAAACAAACATTATACTGAATTACGATACAGTTCATACAACTACCAATATAATTTTTTACGAGTTTCATTATTTCAATAGTACGATGATATTCCAATAAGATTTAAGAATTATTATATTATAAACAGTTAAAAATGTGTGTTATAATACGCATATTCATTTGAATTCATTTTATTAATTTTATTTACGATCAATTTTTGGTAATTTTAATTTTTTTTTTTCATATAATTAGGAATAAAAATAAGAACATCAAATACTGTAATATTCTTTATAAGTGAATTGGA
>NW_022710434.1:0-578 GCF_011630105.1 Anneissia japonica | reverse complement strand
CCTTTACTTGAAACTCCCCCACAATATAATGAAATGATCCAGGTAGAATTTTTCGGTGAATTTCTTAGAATTATGATGTATAATCTCTGGGATTATCCCGGAAAAAATAACCCAGGTATGCTTTTGTCTATGCATATAATTAGCATATGATTATATAAGTACAAATATATTTTTCATTGGACTTGTCTGGTAAAAATTTTTGCACGATGCGAATGTTAATCAATGTTAATCATGTTTTAATCAGTTTTGTGTTGAACTCGTTCTGGTCTAGATAAAAAAAACTATATGAAACATCATACATTACCCAGTGGAAGTCAGTCATTGAGTAGGTACAGTTAGTCGTATTTGGTTTTATTAGCTTTATTAAAATCCAACATACAGTTGGGAGATATAAACAAAACAAGTTACTAATTGCAAATTGTCGACCTTGTTATAAGATCGAAGGGAGGCACTGATCAAGAGACAACACTACCCTAGGCCCCCCCCCCCCTTCCCTAAATCTTTCCCTAAAACTTACTAAATGTACCTAAAGTTAATTCACAAGTTATTGGCAATGAGTACAGCACTGCTTTCTTACC
>NW_022710433.1:190-1709 GCF_011630105.1 Anneissia japonica | reverse complement strand
AATCGCCACAGACCATCGTGGCCATAGTGAAAGGCATATTGGAGAGGGAGGTATGCACGGAAGAGAAGGCGTGCATGATGGCCGGAATCGATTGCACCGACTATGAGGAAGCACTTGAGTTAATGGAAGCCGCTAGATTGGAGATGATGGAGGAGAAACACATCGATTACGCCGTCGACGAGGACAAAGGGAACGAGAACTTGGACGAAGACGCAGACTCGAACAAGGAAAACATCCCCCTTGCAACGGAAAGCGTGATTACGATTGCGACGAGGTGGTGGTGAAGAAGAGGAAGAAGACACAGTTGTAAAAAAAAAGGATTATAAATCGATAGAAATTAATTCGATAAAAACTAAGATAAATTGAAATTGAGGTCAATAAAAGTTTTTACGAAAAAAAAATAAATATTGTGTTCACTTGTCGTTATTCTTTCGAGTTTTCGTATTATATATAAAGACCGCTTTGGAATAACCGCCATTGCAGAAATGAAGGCCGTCGCGAACGCTACCGCGTCAATTTCGGAGTTACAGGCACGCATATTCTCGCTGAGACCATGGCAAGTGAAACTGACGATGCACCTTAGGAAGCGGCCGCATCCGACAGCGATCATTTGGTGTTACGATCCGAACGGTGATTCCGGGAAGAGTTTCATGGCTACATACCTTGCGGCGGTCGAGAACGCGATAGTCTTTCGCTCATGCGAGACGCACGAGGACACGTACGGGTACGGGGGTAAGAGGATAGCTGTGTTCGATCTCGATCGCCGCCAGAGGAGACGCGTCGATTACGAAGTGCTGGAAGGTATCAAGAACGGTCTGGCTTTCGGTGCGGAACGTTTCGCCCAGACCAAGTTCTTCGAATTCGTGCCGCACGTTGTCGTGTTCGCAAACTTTCCGCCAGATCGGTGCGCACGATTCGACGGCGAATGGGACGTTCTGGAGATCACGACAAACGAAAAATGTAACTGTTGCTATGAGATTAGGGACAATAAAAAATAAATATCCGAGCAAAAAAAATATAAATGTATTCTATATATTTTTTTTTGTATTAATTGGTGTACCCACGCAAAAGTAAAACACACTATGGACTCATAATTCACATTTAATATTTTTTTTATTGATATCCTTTCATCTTCAAACATTTAAACTATTCATAACTTGATCGTAAGTTGGAGGTGCTTCGAATCCGGAGATGCGGACCACGACCCGAGTGGGACGATTGGAGGTAACTTCTCTCCATTCATTCTCAACTTTCTTCCACAGGCTCGCGATCCAGTACAGCCACCACCCGTTCACGGAGTTGAGACACACGAAAAGGCACCAGAAGACGCCGATGCTGAACTCGCACAGCTGACTCGACGTGGATTTCTCGTGGAAGATCGACGATACAGCAACCAGAAACGCCGGAAGTATCAGGTTGAAAACTATCGTGAAGAGAAAGTGGAGGTTGACGACCGTTCGAAAACATCTTTTCCTCGGCCTCTCTTGGTCCCAGAACTTTCTCATGACCATCAAAATTC
>NW_022710433.1:0-180 GCF_011630105.1 Anneissia japonica | reverse complement strand
CATGACGATCAAAATTCTCCACGTGGCTCTGCTCCCCTGGGCGCACATCGTCACCACTGACATCGTGTGCTCCTCTTCGACGAATATCGATATCAGCAGCGAGAAGATGGCGAAGACGTCGTACAAGCATTCTTCCCACCGGTGGGCGGCATCGAAAAGGAGAGACTCTACGAATTTGAA
>NW_022710432.1:0-805 GCF_011630105.1 Anneissia japonica | reverse complement strand
GAAACATTTATAATCTGTAAAAAAGGTTTCATCTATAGTAAGTATATATAAAATGTATAAAAACGCTATGGAAATGTTTATCTGTAAAAAAGGGTTTTCTTTTTAGATTGTTTATAGAGTGTTTATGGAGTAAAATAGACAGTATAACTTGTAATTTGAGCAAAAATGTGATTATATCATAAATATAAAATATTACCATTAATCTTACTATTTTTTAAGTTTGTGTTCAATATTTCAACTCTAAACCCTAAAATTTAGTAATTTTATGAAGGCCATTCTACAAGAAACGTATATGAATTCACCAACTTCGCTTCCAAACAATTTATTCACCTACACAAAATTCAGGCCCTACACTATGTTCCGAAAGTATTTGTAGTTCATCGTACTCTGGTACAAAGCTTACGTAAATCTATAGGTAAATGAAGGAAATAGCCTTGAATTAATTTAATGAATACTAAACTGTTTCATGACCTTGAGTACATGTTAAGAAACTATTTGTGGTTATTGAAACTTATTGAAGCCAACAGAACAATCATCTGCACTATTTTCAGCGATGTAAAACTAAAACCTATTGATGAAGTATATTTACACAACGTCAGGATTTAAATGACATTGTGTAAATTATATACTTCATCAATAAAACGTATACTGATGAAGTATATTTATACAAGGCCATTCTAATCATGTACAAAATAGTTAAACAGTTTTAAAGAACCAAATAATAACGTGCGTGTCGGCACTAGAATTGCTTTAGAAATATATCTTCAAAAGTAATTTTCTAGAGCATAGCACCATGGCACGGACT
>NW_022710431.1:0-865 GCF_011630105.1 Anneissia japonica | reverse complement strand
AAGAAAATACCACAGAATAAAGTATAGTAATGTGTGGAGAGATTGAAATGAAATACGATTTTTATAAAAAAAAAAAAAAAAAATGTTATGACAGTAAACCTATTTAAAATGTTTACATTCTCTTGTTTAACACTTAGGGTGATTCACCCAGAACATGCTTTCATAACCACAAATTCTTTAGGAGACTTGAGGGTAGGCATTTTTGTAACAAAACATGACATTTTGTTGAGTCCACAACTATGATGTCTACCCACCAAGCTCCACTGCAAATAAATTTAATTTTATTTCCTAACAAAAAACTTATGAAACAATTGGACTTTTTTTCTTGGTTATTGAACCATAAGAAAATTTGATGATATTGAGTGAATTAAAGTATAAATGAATGGAAAAATTTCTAAATTACAAATAGAACTACCGGTACATGACAAACAAGTATTTTACATCACACATATGCAAATGATTATCTTAAAAATTTAAAGTTTTGGTTTGGTTATCATTATTGCAGGAAGGAAAGGCACTCCGGCTTTCAACAGACAATTACCGGTATAAACCGAAAAATATTTTGCGAATGCAGTTTGAAAATTGTTTTCTTTCAAGTTTCCAATCACATAAAGTGAAAAACAGAGTCAATCAGTAGGACAGCCGATAGACGATTTGTCCGTTATATCGCGATTTTTCGATCTTACTTCCGCATTTGCTTTGCGCAGCGCCACCTATCGTTTCAAAGCGTAACCACGTTTTAGCGTCGCTTAGCAAAATTGCATCAACTCTATTTATAGTTCTCATTAATAGATAAGGCTCGCCCATGGCTTCCTTATATGGTAAAAACATTTCCAAATAAGTCTAGTTTCGGAACCAATCGGAG
>NW_022710430.1:0-708 GCF_011630105.1 Anneissia japonica | reverse complement strand
AAATCATAATCGGGCATATAAAACATGTATACCAAATACAATTATCTTGCACATCACACGAAAGCTTACAAAATTGTCTGTCTATTGATACCAAACTTGTTTTTGTATCTTTGTGTTTTAGGCAAGTTTTTGGAGTAAAACCTAAACTTTTGTCATTTTTTGTCAAAATTTGATAGCTTTTTGTTTTTATTTTATTTTAAAAAAATATACCGTACTAAATGAACAGAACAACCATTCTCTCTCAGAATTTGACCAATTATATGATCTTGACATTAAAATAAAAACAGAAGACTGAAATCATATACCGTACTTGCTGAGTATCATCGATTTTAATTTCTAGCATTTGAAAATAGCAAAAATATAAAAAAATTAGCAAAAAATCAATGTATGTGACATACATCAAAGGGAAAATGCCCAAACATAGACATATTGCACCTCATCTGAAAGCCAATTGTATGTCCTATCGAATGTCATTGACCATATGACCATAAGGTATACCGGTACTTTCAGTATATTTTTGGGCAAAAACACGATTTTTGTGACTTTTTTTTGTTAAAAATTGTATATTAACTATTGGTTTAGGTTAGGCATTCTAGCATTTGAAGTGGAACAAACAGCAAACAAAGGTGTTTCTTTATTTAAATCAAGGTAATTTAACAAAAGGACGCACATCTCCGCTCTCGAACATAGCGCGTGCGTACAGTCCTT
>NW_022710429.1:0-566 GCF_011630105.1 Anneissia japonica | reverse complement strand
CAGATTCAATTCCGAATGGGGCAATTTTTGCATAATTATCAATGTTTATTTATATAAGCAGCATTTCCGCAATACGGTTTAAACTTTATTAGCAGACAAGACAAACACAAGCACATATAGGCCTATATGTAATTATATATCCGTGACTGGATGTGAAGACATTAGAAAATAATTAGACCAAATGTATTATTTAATATTATTTTTATTTTGCTGCCACTCCTACAATTCACACAAGATGTTTTTATGAAGAGGTGGTCTCTTGAAACTACATGTATTGTCTTGTGTATTTTAAGTAATTTTTTTTTCTCTGTAATGTTGTTTTATGAAGATGTTTGAGTTATCAATAAAGTATATTATTATATTGTGGACTGTACTTCTCAGGAACAACTTGATTCGGAACTTGATGCATTTCTTCAAGGTTATACAGGGTTTATAATGGGCGCTGCAGTCATGACTATGCTTACAACGTTTGTGAGCATGAACGGTTTGCTATCAGCAGCTAATAAAGTACATCGTATAATGCTCTCCAGGATCTTACATGCATATATGAGGTGGGATAATTCATT
>NW_022710428.1:0-1572 GCF_011630105.1 Anneissia japonica | reverse complement strand
AGCCTTCATAAAATAATTCTTTGCAGTGAAATTTTAATATTGTCTGTCAGGTTTTTATATAATTTTAAAATATATTTTTTTTGCAATCAGTGAAACATTTAAGTCTAAATGATGAATGGACAAAACTTTAAGTGGTCATAATCATACAATAACACTTGTCCAAAATTTACCACTTGCCCAAAATTTACACAGACAGGTTATCTTTTAAGTCTGAATGAGAAAAGGAGAATCCTTTCAGTGGTCAATAAGCACAATACTTGCCCAAAAGTCACTGTACACTGAATTATCTTTTAGGTCTAAATGAGGAATGGAGAAACCTTTTGAATGGTCCATGCATCTTACAGTACTTGTCAAAAAGTTACACAGACAGGTTGTCTTTTAAGTCTAAATGAAAAACCTTTCAGTGGTCCAAAGTATACTGTATGTAATACAATACTTGCCCTAAAGTTACACAGACAGTTATCTTTTTAAGTCTAAATGAGGAATACAGAAACCTTTCAGTGGTCCAAAGTATACTGTATGTAATACAATACTTGCCCTAAAGTTACACAGACAGTTATCTTTTTAAGTCTAAATGAGGAATACAGAAACCTTTCAGTGGTCCAAAGCATACTGTATGTAATACAGTACTTGCCCTAAAGTTACACAGGCAGGTTATCTTTTAAGTCTAAATGAGGAATGGAGAAACCTTTCAGTGGTCCATGCATATTACAGTACTTGCCCAAAGGTTACACAGACCGGTTGTCTTTAAGTCTAAATTATTAATGGAGAAACCTTGCCCCAAAGTTACACAGGCAGGTTGTCTTTTTTCAGTAGTCTAAATGAGGAATGGAGTGCTTTCAGTTGTCCAAAGTATACTGTATGTAATTTTTTTTTATAGATTTATTCGGTATCAATATATAAAAAACATACAAATACAAAAACAAACACCTACCACAGTTCCAAACAAATTATCAACTAAAGCAACAAAACAAGATCAATTTTAGAGATAGCAGAACAGGCAAAAGTGAAAACACTGTCATCAAAAGATGTGCCTGTCCAAACTAGAATTTACAGATGTTGATTAATTTAACAGGAACATACCAATAACAATAGTTATAATAATGCAAGTATAAATAATAAAAATTCAGTATTTGCCCCAAAGTTACACAGACAAGTTGTTTTGTATGTCTAATGAGGAATGTAGTGCTTTCAGTGGTCCATAAGCATAATACTTGCCTAAAAGTTACACTCAGGTTATCGTTTAACATGTTTAGTTGTGCAAGATTTAGGGCATATTTTAGTACTGTACCATAAGGTAATTTCAGTTTTTTTTTTTCTTTTTACTTGCTACTGTATCAGTTCAGACTCATGTTCCTGGTCCTGATAAAGTGCCTTTACTCAAGCATAACTGAAATATACAGTGATTGAAACCGTTAGGCCCTATAAAAAAAATTATAGTTTGTCACCCTATCTAGGCTCAAAATTATGTAGTCATCAGAGCCTACTATCATGTTCAATTATACAGTATAATTATCATTTTTAATTTAACTTGAAACACATAACCCTGATATTTAATTTTTAAGTAAAAAA
>NW_022710427.1:4994-10770 GCF_011630105.1 Anneissia japonica | reverse complement strand
GCCTAGGTTGTATAAAAAGGTAGAAAATTCACCAAGTTTGAAAAGCAATTTCTCAAAATTCAACCATTACAAAATTTTTTGCTTGTGAAACAGAATAAAATAACATCTAATAAGAAAGTATACAAAAAACCAGATTTCTAAATGATGGATAACATGTGTTGACAGACGATTTAAAGTTCCGTACTTAAGTACCTTGACTTTGTGTGGTGGCGCTGTTTGTTTACTTCATCTCTGTATAATAGGCCTCAGAAATACAACTAAAAATACAAGTAAACTTTTTTTTTAAACGTAATAATTGAAATGTGTGGTTTAATACACATATAAGTAACTTGTAATTAGTTTGAATTCATGAAAGATAGCTTATATTTTCCGTAATATCTGATATACAGTACTACGCGAATTCCTGTACCGATAACCTCGCTAGCGTAGCGCTCAATACATCGTTCCACTTCATTGATTTCGCTGACTCAGAAGAATTACGTAATGTAGCGCCCTCTATAGTTCAACTCTTTTTGTCCAAAACCCCTATTCGTGAAGACACCGTGGTCCAAGTTACCTTGACGACGACTTTAACTGCTCATAAAATCTAAACCGCTCAACCAATTTAAAAAATTTAAAGTGTTTTTTGTTTCATTTTCTGAGATGCAACTGACAAACAAATAAAATTTAACAGAATAGGGAGTTAAAATTTTTGGTTGTGATACCTACTCATACCGATGATGAGGTCGTCAAAAACCCAGAAAATATTAAAAACAAATGGCCCCTTTTAGGGACTTTCTGTCTGCTTATTTTTTCAATACTATAACAATATACAAACCATATGCAAAGTATTTTCATTAAACAGCAACATTGATTGAGTAATACCGGGCTGTTATAATCTAAAACCGATGGTGCTCAAAATAATTTCTTTCCTTCTTTAGCATCGGGTGGAAAACTCGTCGGATCGAATTTTCTACACAAAGTTTACTAAGCTAGGTAGACATAATTTCATACACGAATGCTAATTGCTTGGCTCGCCCAGTGCAGTGCACATGGTTTTAGTTTGTCTCAGCAGGCCCAGACAACAGCACAGCTCTGTTGTTTAAAGAACATGGAGGGGAATTAAGTTATACCTTTGTCGTAGACAATCAATATTTCCATGTTCTTTAGTTAAATGAAAGATAAAAGTGATGAATTACACTAGACACATGGTTTTATTTTCAGAACACTTAAGTATTACATCGTAAAGTGATGAATAAAAACACTAAACACATGGTTTCGTTCGTAGGCCTAGCCTACAGTATTGTAGGCTAGGTCTAGCCTGGTAGCAATCGTTCGTTTTATAACATACATTTATTGAGTGTTACGTATGTATTAGGGAATTAAACATAAAAATTACGTAAAATCTATTTTTATTCCGGGCTCAATAACTTCATCGGATCCAGAAACAGTTAGATCTTCACTTAAATCACATATCAGTAACATAGGGAACATTAATGATAAGATTAACAAAAACAAACAAACAAACAAATTAACAAATGATAAACCTACCTTAGACAAGTTATCTCTAACTTATGACATTTTATTAGACACTGTATCCCTGTGTAAAAACAATAAAAGTCCAGGTATTGATTCAATAACGAATGAGATTATTAAAAATGGAGGGGATATTATGAGAATATCAATGTATAATCTATTTAAAAGATTTTCCAACTTGGAAAAAATACCTGAAGAATGGAATGTAAGAACAATAACACCAATTTTCAAGAAAGGTGATCAAAGAGACCTGAACAATTATAGAGGGATCACATTAAATTCATGCGTGTCTAAGATTTATAATAGAATCATCTCCCAGACTGTGTCAAAATTTATTGAAGACTATGATCTTTTAACAGAGGTGCAAGGTGGTTTTAGAAAGAATAGACGTTGCAATGATCACATATTTGTGTTGAAAAGTATAATTGCTACCTGTCAAGCAGAAGGCAAAAAAACCCATCTGGCCTTCTTAGATTTCAAAAAAGCTTTTGACACAGTCTGGAGAGAGGGACTTATATACTCAATAAAACATATTGGTATTAAGGGTAGCTTGTTAAATATTATCAAAGGCCTATATATTGATGTAAAATGTAAGGTATCATTCAATGACCTTGAATCTGAACTATTCACTGTTAATGAAGGTGTCAAGCAAGGTTGCTCTCTATCACCAGTCCTTTTTTTCAATTTATTATAAATGAATTGAACAGAATCTTGGCGTATGCATTTATGACGTAAAAATTGGTAGCCTCTTTTGGGCTGACGATGTGGTACTTATTGGTGAAAACGAGAATGATTTGAAAATGTTACTCAGAGCAGCAAGTGATTTCTCCGACAAATTTAAGTTATAAGTGTTTTAACATTGACAAATCAAATGTCCTTATCACAGGACAAAGAGTAAACCAACTTAAAAAATGGAAACTTGGAAATGTCTATATTTCAGAAACAAATTGCTATAAATATTTAGGAGTAATTATCTCTCGTTCATTGACCGACACGCACCACCTTTAGACCGTGGGTTGAGGCTCCACAATCGGCTTAGTTTACGAATTCTGTGACCCACCGATCCGCGCTACTTGGCATTCGCACAAAAATGTCAATACTATTTTATTGAAACATAATATAATTGTCGGCAATCGTAAATTTGGGGAAACTGTAACCAAAAATGAGGATTTATCTTCGAAAAAATAATGTCGTTCACGAAAGCAGTACCCAATCACAGCACACTTACCATACCTGTTAAGCATTGATGAGACGCTCTTAGCCAATCACAAACGTTCTTGTAAACTCGGTAACTAATGTAAACAATGTCGCGAGGAAAGTGACAATGTGTAGCAATTTGGACGAAAGTTCTCCGGTTTTATGGAATATTTCAATATGATATAAGTATACCAGCCTTTAAATAAAATACATTGGTAATAGTTGTAAGATTTTAGAGGTAGCAAATTGCATTTCCCGTCTTCTGTCGACTGCCATACCGTAGTTTTTTAAGCCAAAGTCGACCGTGCTGTACTGAATGTGTATTGTATCTAGGCCTACATATGCATAGTAGGAAGGGCAAGAAGTAATGTTCATTGACTTTGAATGAGACAGGAAATTCCTGTAAATATATAATATATTTTGATTCTATTTGGAATAGTTTTTTTGTTTTTGTTTTTCTATAATTAAAAAAATGTACATTTTAAAAGAAAACTGAGGCTGAATTACTTCAAAAAATAAGAACACATTGAGGTTGATGTAAAATTTCAAATGTTTTTATTTGCATGCAATGTAAATAAATAACATTAATCAGTATTTCTTGCCATGCCTGTTGATTTTTGTTTAACTGCTTGGTAATATGGACTAAATTAATGAATAAAAGTAAAGCAATTGATGATTCCAATAAGGTGAAACAAATAAATTTTTAATATACATCAGTTCAGCCAGTTGCATCCCATCAGCACTTTCATTATCTCTCTGATCACTCACTGGGTATATACATTTAACTACACAACAGTAAACACAAGGTTGAAAGAAGTTTATGACAAAAATCTGAACTTTTATATGAATATTACTGAAACACTGTAGCACATCATATACCTACACAGAACTGCTTTAAACATAGCTGAATATAGAGTTCAATCCAATCCACTTATAAACATGTGTTAAATATTACAATTATATAATATTATCAATGTAGCCAACCAGCATAAACAATTTAAAAGAAACTAGAAATAATGAAAGTTTTGCTGTATTCATTATCATTTATCAGCAAGTACTGTTCTGTTATTTTCTTCTTTTCATATTCCATTGTAAAGTACAATACAATGCAATTCAAAAAGTCAATGAAAATTTTTATAAAGAAAATAAATGTGGTGTTGATAAATGTTCATACAAGGAAAAACCTTAATAATATCTGGTAATATTTCTCAACACAGTGTATGGTATGATGTCATATCAAATAGATAACAACATTCATACAAACAGTATACAGTTCCAATCTGATAGGACTACAGTACTTTCAATTGATTCATGTTTCTATCCATGGCCTATAATAATATGGCCTGAATTGCCACCAGATCCTTATCCCTCATGTAGTGCTTCATCCTGATTTGCAGTAGCAGCCTTAAGTAATTCCACCACTCAAGGTTTCACATCTTACTAATTTCTCAATGGTGTTTGCTCTATTAAAAGTACTTAATATATTACTGTCTTTTAAAAAATAATACACGGGAGAACATGACTTCGACCAGGAAGCACTTCCTTAATTCTTGACTTAGCTTTCAGGTGATGCAGAATGAGCATTTGCTTTGGCTGTGGTTCATCAACTTCCATTCACTTGATTCTGTGGTCTGTGAAAATTAATTAAACAAACTAATTCAAAGAGCTTATCAATGCTACTGTGATGGTTTTAATGATCAAATATGTATTTAAATTGTTTCTTTTTAATCAAAGGTTGTTTTACACAAAAAAAAGAAAAGAAAAATAAGTAGTATCAATATAATACAATATTAAATGCAGGTGGTGATGTTTAATTGGACATCAAAGTGTTGATAAATATTATTTGCTTAAGTCAGTTTTGATACCTATTAATTAATATATTTTTTGTTATGGTGTGTCTAAGGATTCCTATGTAGATAAAGCATACTGTACTATTAATATAATAATTTTGTTATATTCTTTTCATGAAGACATTAAAATCAAATTAAGCCTGAATTACTTAGTCTAAGCACAGTCACTGAAGGGCACATCCCCCACCCCAAAAAACTGAATTGATTGAATTTGTGTAGTAATTGTTCTTGGTAGACAATAGTAAGTAGTTTCTATATAATTGTGGATTGCTATTCTTGATTTGTCTTCATGGTCAGTTGTTTATGCTGGGTCGATTCATTGCCATCATTATTGTCTCAATATGCTTATTACAATATAACATCATCGTATTTGATTCACAATACTCTGTGGTTATTTTGCTGTCGATAGTACCCCAGTTTGAGGAAAAGGCAGGGCTTCCGGTCTGTGTGTGTGGTGTGATAGAGAGACGCTTAGTGCTTCTCAATTAAGTAAAACATACCATACCATTTTTAACGTTATATGTAACCACACACGTACCTTTAAACAGATTCGGTGGAATTTTGACTACTACTACTTGCACCACCATCCCTGAGATCCCCTTCGTTATATATGTAGGCTATATTCATCAGCTTCGACGGAAACTTAATAGGCCTTTCTGAGGACTCGTATTTGTTGTTTTCCACAGAGTTACACATCCTTAAATTTCTTTTGAGCTGTTTACGCTTAATGACACAACCATACTCTAGGCTCTTACAACATGTATCACAAAAATATGCCTGAAACCAGCTCAGATTTATCATTTGAAGAACTTCTGGCTGTCACAATATTTAGGATATTTCATTCTACTTTGCAGCACTGCTAACTGAATCGTGAACTAATGAATATGCATAGTGGTATGACTCAAGTTAAAACGGTCTGTGAATGGAAATAAGTTACATGAATATTAATGAGGTTAAAGTGGCAGTGTATAGAATATCTTAAAGGAAATATGTGGACTGAGGAGTGTCGGTTAAAGGACATATCAGTCGAGGCACATTTTAAGATAAAAGTACAAGGCTTATATGTAAAAGCTTAAAGTAATTATACGTGAGTGATAGATGAATTAAGAGAGCTTCACAGTATTTTTGAATCAAGAAATGAAGTAAAGAATTGACCGTGAGTATTGTTAATAGTTGATAAATCAGAATATCTACCTATTGGCATATATAGGGTA
>NW_022710427.1:2576-4748 GCF_011630105.1 Anneissia japonica | reverse complement strand
TGTGACCCCGGGGTATATGCTGGCTCTTATACACATCTAGATGTGTATAAGAGACAGCTGTAATTTAGTGGCTTACGCGTGACGTCATTATTGTGCGTGTAGCGCATTGTGGTTACAGAGTCCATAGGTGTAAATGTGCAACATAACCGTAATGGAAAAACTCAGCATGTTCTTATTTGTTTTTCACTCACAGGAAATGTTTGGATTGTTGGAACGGTGCAATATCTATTAGTCACAAGCTTCTCCGCTTGTGTTTACGATTACAATAACAAATACCAAAGTCCTATGCTTATGCATTGAGGCTCAGCGCAAAGATCCATTACATCGTCCTTTGGCTGCTGTCTCTTATACACATCTAGATGTGTAT
Organism: Anneissia japonica; assembly: GCF_011630105.1. NCBI lineage: Eukaryota > Metazoa > Echinodermata > Crinoidea > Comatulida > Comatulidae > Anneissia > Anneissia japonica. The sequence goes on along the minus strand of NW_022710427.1, from coordinate 4,381 downwards.
AAGAGACTATAAGCTTGCTAATATGGATAATTTTTTCATTCCTGATGATGACATAATTAATGTCGAAATATTGAATCCCAACACGATGGCGTGTATTTCAATACTTGGAGTATGTATTATACTTTCTTATTTGATTTTATATATATTTTGTTTCTGTGTTTTATGTCCAGTCAATGTCGTGACACTGGCCAACGCCATACTTGCAAGTGGAGTGTGTTGTTTACTATTTACATTGGACAAACGACATAGAAGGTAGTTTGTGATTGGCTGAGGGCCTTGCAGCTACAGTAAGCCAAACTTCATTGTTAGTCGTCTTCTGATTGGCTATAGTTACTGTACGTAGCAACTTTTGATATAAATTCTCATTTTTGGTTACAGTTTCCCCAAATTCACGATTGCCGACAATCAAATTATGTTACAATTTAATAGTATTGACATTTTTGTGCAAAAGCCAGGTAGCCCGGATTGGTGGGTCACAGAATTGAACGTTTTCGATCCTCAACCCACGGTCTACTTGAAATAAAAAAGGAAATAGAATCATTGCGTATATTAAATCTATCATTAATGAACAAGATAACTTCAATAGGATTTTCTATGGAAAATTATTATGGAATGCTATCGGATTGCCAACTATAAATTACGCGTGTTCAGTGTGGCTTTGCAACAGCAAAACCCATATGGAAAAATTAGAAAATTTACAATACCATATGGCCAGAATAATTCTCAAAAGCCCCCGAAATGTGGCAAAAGAAGCCTTATATGGCGACCTAGGTTGGCAATCTATTCAGTCCATTCAGAACAACTTTAGGTTATCGTATTTTAATAGATTAAAATGCATGAATGAGGATAGATGGCCGAAACTATTGTTTAAAGCCATCTTACAAGTACAAGATACTATGAAATGGAAATGGCCATATACAATCAAAGTATATTACAAAAATGGAATTATTGGATGTTTATAGTACAGAACCTTAGAATCTAAACTGGTTAAGGCTATTTAAAATTAAGAACAAAAACAATGACTCTAAAGAATGGTATGAAAGGGCAAAATCAAAGTCATCCCTTAAAGAATATATAAAATACAAAGGAGTACCGGACTTCGAACATTATTTACTTGATCAAACTAATTTTACTGGTGTAAATCTAAAATTGAATGCACGGTCTAATTCATTGGAACTCGAAGGTAGAAAACAATCATGGTCACATGAAAATACTGGCATATGCAAAATATGCAATGACGATAAAATAGAAACAGTCGACCACTTTATATTCGAATGCAATGGACTTCAAACAATCAGAGATAACCTATTTGAAGAAATAAAAAATGAATTGATTTACTGGGATCTCCAAAAGATTTGGGATGAATTTGAAAAAGGCTCTATGGAATATAAACATCATTTGTTTTTAGACAGTTTAACAGAGATGAATATTGATTATTTAGACAAAATTTTTGATCATTACTGTAAAAAATACCTCATTACCGCTTGGACACTTAGAAAAAATATGTATACAATACAATGAAGTAACCATGTACCCCCCTCTATAATGGATCAAACAACATGTTTCCTTTGAAACACATGTATGTTCCTCCTTTATTTACCTTAATTTTATTTATTATTTTTTATATATTTTTTTTTTCTTCTCAACTAATTATAAATTTTATAGTTTGTAATGTCAAGGTAATTCAACAAAAGGACGCACAACTCGGGACATCAAAGGTTATAACTCTGGCATCGACATTCTAGGCGCACGTGCGTCCCTACACGCTGAACGTCACAAAAACCATAGCAACCAGACCATAAACC
>NW_022710427.1:0-2472 GCF_011630105.1 Anneissia japonica | reverse complement strand
GGCACGCATAGACTAATAATTGACGGCTGTACTCGCAACTAGTATCGGATTGTCGATGCCACAGTAAAGATCAAAGGACTGTACGCACGCGCTATGTTCGAGAGCGGAGATGTGCGTCCTTTTGTTGAATTACCTTGGTAATGTTAACAAAATTAAAAACCAATAAAACTGATGGTAAATGCCGAAATGGTATCCCAAAATCCCCTTTGATTTCATATTTCATGGTTACTCCTTGTACAATACATCTCACTTTGTGTTTGTTTGTAATTAATCTTTTAAATTAATATTATGATATTACTATTTTTATTATTATATTATTATTATTTTTATTATTATATTCATTTTCATTATTATTGATTTCATTATTTTTGTTGTTGCTATTGATTTTTATTATTATTTTTGTTCTGTAATCTAGTTAGCTATGTATTTCTCTTCTCACCGATCGTTTTGTATTATTTTTGTTTGTATTTTTCTCAACCTGTTGTAATTTGTATGTTTTATGGACGCACCACATTTTTGAGTGTGCCACTGTTTAAAAAGTGAGAGCCAAATAAAACTGAAACTGAACTGAGGTCAAAGGTCACCACATATTTAACCCAACCTCAATTTTACGAACCTCCCAATTTACTCACAACCTGTCCCTACCGTACATAAAAATTTAGATTCCATTGTTATAAGGTTTATTTATAACATGCAAACTTAGAAATATAACTTAATGACTAATCGAACATTTTGTTTAAACTAAATATATACTTACACTACTTACGCTTTTCAAATTAACTGGAACGCAAGAATGAAAATACAGTAGCATGCCAACCACCCTGATTTCGACGGAGTTACTCCGTTTATTTAAGCAAAACTCCGCACTCCGATTTGGGGTCGAAAATCTCCGCTTTTTATGCATTTTGGTCAGCTGAGATAAATCGCGTATCGCGCATCGCGCAAAAAATGATAATCCTATGATTTAGATAAGAACAAGACCACTTAATTTCGTCCTGAAAACAGCGCTCTGAACTGTAGGCCCTATACACAATTAGTAATTTGCGCTCTACGGTCTACTGATTTCGAAAAAAATCCCCAATTTCATTGACACCAAATCCCTGTTAGAGTTGCACTCTGAAACTGCATATGAAAAATTAATTCGCGCTCCACGGTCTACTGATTTTAGGAGGCGAAATATCAACGATTTTTGTGTCACCTGTGCATAAGCCGCACCTATTTTTAAGTTTTAAACCGTTCCCATAATGTTAAGTTTCTAATTTTTAAACATTGACATTATTTACAAATGTTTACATAAAGAAATTTCATCTTTTTTGGCTGATTATTAAACATCAAACAACTGGAAATGCGTGTAAACTTCTGGCTACCGCAATGAAACAACGTATTCTTGCTCTAGGGAAATCCCTTAAATTTCCAACATCAGTTTAGTTTAATAAAATAAAATACTTATTGAGTATGTTTATCTATCTTAAACAATCATTCTATTATTATGGTGACTAATAACAGTCGGTATTAAGCTAAATATAGTGGCAATTCTTGGCCTAAATCATTACTACTCACAGCCCATTGTGCAGAGCATGCATTCATCACGCACCCTATAAACAAAAACAGAAGTGGAGAAATATCGTGCGATACAAAGTTTACGCATGCGCAGATGACGAATGCCTTTCTAAAGTTAAATTCCAGTATAAATAATTATTACAACTTCAAGAAAATTTCTGTTTTTATAGCATAAATTAATTTCACAAGTTTTTATTATGAAATTATAGCAGATCATTCTCTATAACAGTACAAGCCACCGGGAACCAGACGTCGAACAGCATGTTTCAACAAACCAGCCCACATGTGTTTTGTTGCGACATCGTAAATGAAGCTGCTCATGTGACCTCGAGGACCAGGGTTGCCATTTGGCCTTTTTGACGGCCAGATTCCTCAAATCTGGCCGTATAAAAATTTGCCTGGCCGTAGCATTTGAAAAGTCACGGCCAAACTATATTTGGCTGAATTTGGCCGAATTTTTGAAAAGTTTACATTTTTTTGTTCAATATAGGCTATAACGTAGACTTGTCTTGGATATGTTGTTTTTTGTTAGCCTAAATTCTATATTTGATTCTCATGTATCTTCGTTTGTACTTGCACTAAACACTTAATCTATGTTCCCCGATCGATTCAGCCAATTTGACGCAAGAGAGTTTATTTAAAAGATGACAGTTACATTTAATAATTTAAATTGTTCGGATGAAATATATTGTTTATGAAGTTTATCCTCGTTTAAGCTTTATGAAGACGTTCATTGCAAGTTTGTACCATATATTGTGTCTTTGTATATGTTCCATCTTACTAGTGGAGGTTCTCTTTTCAATTTCTTTTGAATATAAATTAAATACTGTACTTTAATTAATTATTGTCCACATAAATTGTATAGGCCTTGGTGCCGCAGTGTTCTTTATGTAGAGCGCCATATGTAAATGC
>NW_022710426.1:327-844 GCF_011630105.1 Anneissia japonica | reverse complement strand
ATAAAGCTCTATTTCTTACATGCTATTTTGCCTGTTTACGAGCCAGCGAAATTGTTGCTACAAAAACTCTTGAACAACAACATAGTACTTCATAAGGATAAAGTAGTCATCACATTCCGCACGTTCAAACATAGCAAAGGTCCACATCCAAAATATGTACTGAAGGAAAATCGTGGAAGCTGCATGTGCCCTGTGAAAGCACTACACCTATACGGAAAAATTCGCCCCTAAGTGGAAGGTCAATAGTTGTATTTCCAACTGGTACACCAGTAAACAGGGCACATCTGTCTGAAACACTAAGATTGTGCGCAGATTATGCCAATCTAGACCACAGGCGTTTCAACACACACTCTTTCAGGATAGGAAGGGCAACCAAACTACATAGCCTAGTCTTATGTGTTTGTTGTTTTATTTGTTTAAATCATACCCATCTTATGCGTTTGTAATTTATCTGTTTGAATCACGTCTTATACGTTCGTTCGTGTATTGCGGACTCGCGATCAAAGGCTGGCAGCAG
>NW_022710426.1:0-284 GCF_011630105.1 Anneissia japonica | reverse complement strand
TCAGCGCAAAGCATAAATCCATCTGCGCAAAAAGCACATGGTTAAACGAATGATCGTCGCCCATGCGGAGTACTTCTTGATTTTGCATCGGCTGTGGGCACGGAGGCTATGGGTAAATAATAGTACAATGGAGAGAGGTTCGTCTATACAGAAATAATATATAATAGTTTAGAATTTGTTGTTGTTGGCTACGATGTCATACACATATTAAATATTCTTTGTAAACTTAGACCAGTCATAGACCATACCAATAGGCCGTGACGATCGTTAAGCGCACACACATG
>NW_022710425.1:0-1103 GCF_011630105.1 Anneissia japonica | reverse complement strand
GCAAAGAAAGGCGCTTTACAAATGATTGGATTTGGGAACCTAGGGCTGCTGTCTGGGCTTATGTTCAGGATAAAGTTGCTGTCATTGGTATTTATGTTACCCCCAATGTAGAACAATAAAAATAAAATCATCCGTGTCTCTCTTCACATGATTAATGTCATTTGGGCGTGGCCTTTAATGTTACTGTTTATGGTCACGTACATGAAAAAATTGCTGTCATCGGTGTTTCAGCATTCTACAATGTACAAATAGTAATTCCTAGTTGGTTTCATTCATGTCTCTGTTTGCTTGATTTTATCATGTTGCTACTATATAAGACCCCCGTGGGTCCCTTGGGGCTGCTGTCTGGGCTTATGTACAGGATAAAGTTGCTGTCATTGGTATTTTTGTTACCTCCAATGTATAATAGTTCCAATAAAAAAAAAAATCATCCGTGTCTCTCTTCATATGATTAAATGTATTTGGGCGTGGCCTTTAATGTTACTGTTTAGGGTCACGTACATGAAAAAATTGCTGTCATCGGTGTTTCAGCATTCTACAATGTACAAGTAGTAATTCCTAGTTGGTTTCATTCATGTCTCTCTTTGCCTGATTTTATCATGTTGCTACTATATAAGACCCCTGTGGGTCCCTTGGGGCTGCTGTCTGGGCTTATGTACAGGATAAAGTTGCTGTCATTGGTATTTTTGTTACCCCCAATGTATAATAGTTCCAATAAAAAAAATTCATCCGTGTCTCTCTTCACATGATTAAATGTATTTGGGCGTGGCCTTTAATGTTACTGTTTAAGGTGACGTACAGGTAAAAGTTGGTGTCACCTGTGATATTATTGCAAGTATCTACCTGGGAGTAATATCCAATTATTTTTATCCATGTCTCTCTCCACATAATTAAATGCATTATTTAAGCCCCCTTTTCATTACCCCTAGCCCGCTTGTACAGGATGCGCCCCGGCAGCAATACTGAATATTGTGTCTTGGCCCTATACTACCATGACCATACCATCAAACCTTTTGTCTCTTTTCACATGATTAAATTTTCTGGGCTCCCGGTCTAATAGAACTGATTGTTTAATTAATTGATTGAAACATAATTAAATGAAA
>NW_022710424.1:0-638 GCF_011630105.1 Anneissia japonica | reverse complement strand
AAAGTTTGTCGGCGCCTTTACATCTCGATTATCCTGATATCCTGAAGAAAAGCTCCCCCTGGCGATATGGTACAAGTGTACACTTGCTACATGCGGTCCATTGTTGAATAGGCCTATGCTTGGCCTGTGTGGCACAGTCTAATTACAAGCAATCAATAAATGTCAATAGAGAGCTCTTCGCATCATATATGGTGTTACTACATAACATATGAAACCGCTCTTAGTATATCAGGTCTGCCCATCCTCGCAAGCAGGAGGGAAACGCTTCTACTCGAGTTCGGCAAAATAATTCTAATGTCGGACTCTTTTAGAAGCATACTTCCTCCTGTTCGTGAGGTGGGCAGAAACCTGAGGTGGACATATTATCAACCTCTGCTAGATATTCCATTTGGTCGAACTGTAAGATTCAAATCCTCACCTATACCATATTTAGCTAGACATTTAAATGAGTCATTTAAGCAATAATAGTATGTTGCTAAATTTCGAGTTGTGACTGATGGTACGAACTATTACCTTGATGTTTGGTTTTTTTTATTTTAACTCTGTTTTATATAAAAACAATTTCTACGTTTTTTGATGTACAAAGCCACTTTTCAGCCTCATGACTGCATTTGGTGTTTTATTTAATAAAGTATACC
>NW_022710423.1:0-1244 GCF_011630105.1 Anneissia japonica | reverse complement strand
AATTTTATCACTATTCAAACTGGAATCATATGTTATTGTAATATAAGTAATACTTGTTCATTATTATGTATTAAATTATATGAATTGATTAATAAAGAACGTTAATAATTAATTCTTGTAATATTATAATTGATAAAATATAATTATTAGTATATTATTCTGTAATTATATACTTTAAAAACAATATTATTTTATTGACCTAATTTTTAATGTTTTTAATCGTTTTCTGAATCTGTGCAGTATGTGTATTGTTAATTAAGAATTAATTCTTTGATGATCCTTTTATATTTTTATATTACTGTTCTGTATTATCGTAGGTATCATTTAATTCAGTCCTTGACTGCGATTTTGAATTGAATAAAATGAAATGAAGATGAAAATGAAAAACAACTTACTTTTATATATAAATAAGTAGGCTTATGTACATAGTTATTAACAAATAGGTGTGTATATATACAGATATAGACAAACATAAATCTGTATACATATTGAAGACTGGATATATGTGCACCTCTTTGTTAATACTTATGTACATTATATTTATATATAAAGGTATAGGCCTATATACATTGTTATCAATATATATAATATGAAGAATATATATATATATGTATATATATAATGTGTATAAAACAATTTTAAAATGTATAACCTTTTTATTGTGTTAATCAATATGTTCTGCACGACAATCTAAACATTCGTCAATAGATTTTGATAATTATATTTAGCTGACACAAGATTTTGACGCACTTGTGAAATTTGACCGTCGACTGCTTATCCTATGATGTATGAGCCGTGAAATATTATTTTTGATTGATTCTCAGAAAATATTATCATCGAATTAGAGTTGATTGGAAATACATAGGTCAGCATGGGTAATCGTTAGGTCACTAGAGGTTTCAATATCGAAGAGTAAGACAAATCGGATGTCAAGATGTAGAAATCTTATTCAGTATCATATACAAATTATATGTTAATATTGAGTAATAACTATCAGCTAGAAGATGTTTCAAATGGTAAATCTAATCCAAATCTATATAAATTTATTCAGATTATATATTTTAATCCATTAATGTGTTTTTATTTATTTATTTTCATTTTCAAAAATATTTATTTATGATATATTCAATGTACAACATAACAAAACCTTAAATAAAATACAATGTTTTTTGTTTCAATAATGTCCAGTCTGTTTAAAAATACTATATATATATATAGTTGCCTGACGATCGCAATAGCGTGAA
>NW_022710422.1:0-1267 GCF_011630105.1 Anneissia japonica | reverse complement strand
TATATTGCCTTTTATATATATATTATATACATAGGCCTATAATTCTCATTTTAATGTTACTTTTAAAAGAGAACAATTAATATTTATGTTAATTATAAGATTTAAAAAAATTACGAATTATTCTTGAAAAATAAATTGCATTCTTGTTCCTAAATACGTCAGCCTTCCCTTTTATGTTTTCTCTGACGTACATTATATTTTATGATACTTGGAACATACGTGCAACACACCTATAAAAAAACATATGTATATTCGCACACATTGTATACCGGTATATATTATATATATATTAATTTTTACGCAGTGGAGGCGGATTATTACCAAAATAAAAAATATTGATATTTATTTCAGTCAGTTGTATGAGAAAAAGTGCCTGGTAGTTATAGATAGATAGATTTTTAAAATTTCTATAGCGCCGGTTAAAACGGAAGTTATCACTAGCGCTTTACAAATATTAGAGAGTTAGAAAGACTTACATCTGCGCGTATGTCCTATAGGCCTAAGTGGTCTTGGTATGATACTCGTCTTGATAGCGAGAGGAAATAAAGGAATTAGCGGTGTTCTTTGTCTCTGGGAAGTCTTAATGATTCATCCCAACCCTCTTCGTAATTTTGGCGTTGCATTTAAGTCCTATCTTTCTCAGCAAATTTAGTCATTTTCACAACTTGTGAGGATCCGGAAATTCATTAATCATGATACATACTGCGTTTTTGTTGAAACTCCTTTTTTCTCGTATCCACCTGTTGCTGATTTCATGTTTTTTTCTTAAGTCTTACTTTTTAATTCGGTTCTTGTGATTGTTTTTAATTTTAATTTTTTAAAGCTTTCCACCACTGCTTCATTTGAGAATTTTCTTTTCTTTTTGGGCTTTGGCAGTCTCATATACTAAGCTTTGGGTTTTTCAGGCGCGACACGAGTGCTAGCGCTTTTTATCTGAAAAGAAAGGCGCTCTATATGTAATGTAATGTATTTATGTTAGATTTACCATAACAGTCTCAAAGTGCTCGAGGTGTGGACTAGCTCTTACAGCAACTTGCTTCTCGTCGAAGGGCCTCTGCATGTCTGAGCTACCCGGTAAACCGGTACCAGCTACTCTCGTCTGTCAACAAAAGGGGCTGTATTGGGATGTACACTGGGATAACTGACTTTTTAACAAATTAATGCTTGTTAATTTTAAAATAAACTTGCCATTAACTTCTATTAATTTATTATTATTTGTTCACGTTTGAATAAAAAGGTGGGTGCTCAGACACCATGAGCACCTGCT
>NW_022710421.1:0-1613 GCF_011630105.1 Anneissia japonica | reverse complement strand
TATACATATATATATATACACACACTATTATGTATAATTCAACAGTGTTAACAGCTATCTTGATTTATATATATTTAACAAATAGTTGCATATAATATAAATCAAGATAGCCATTAACACTGTGTTAATGGCTATCTTGATTTATATTATATGCAACTATTTGTTTCTAGCCGTACCTATTTCTGGTGGTATTTGAATCTGTTCAACCATAAAGCCTCTGTGGTCTAATGGTTATGATGCTCGCCTTGACAGCTAGAGGTCACAGGTGTGAGTTAATAGCTTCAATCATTTCTTACCATTTTCTTTAAACTTTTAAAACATCGGCTACAATACCATACGAGTCGAGGATCATTTATCTCGGCGTCACTCACAAATGGTTTATGACATTTCTGAAAAAAAACAAAAACAAAAACAAATTGTGCTTATGTTATGTTATTTAAATTTGTAAATTTAATTGATATTTAAAAATACTAAGCCAATATTTTCCTAACATATCCTTAAATCTCTGGCAGCCAATTTAATGATTATTGTAGCAACTGCAAATGATTCTAAGACTCAGTGAAAATTTTACGTATTTTTTCTCAAAGAGCAAGAAAGCAATATTTTACTTGAAACAAAGATATTAGAAAAACAAGATAGAGTTCTCCACAGAAAATAAAATGTTCCACTGAAATGCATGGTGGGAATACAAACAATGGGGCGCAGTGTACGGCTGGATCTAAAAAACGCCTGCCACCGTTACATAATTGTGAATACATAACCTCCTGTTGTGGAGGTTGAAGTTGTCGCCATTATCCGTAAGATACAAACAAGTAGGCATAAATAAATTAAAACAATAAAATGACAGACACAAATGAGCTGAATCGTATGAGCGGACTCTAATTAGTGATAAAGTTTTCCTCCATTAGTGGAAAAAGAAGGGCTTTGTGTGCGTCTGGATATACCTAGCAACAGAAGGGCGCCCTGTACGTCTGGACCAAGTATAGAAAACTTACATTATAAAAAAGAGAAGGGCGCCGCGTACGTCTGGACCAATTTCTGCCTCATTTTTGCTATGCTGGTGCTCTATCTTGTATTTCTAGTATCTTTGCTTGAAATAAGAAAATAATAATTAATAATGAATAAAAGAAATGTGGAATGTACAAACCTGGTGATAAAGAGAGTGGCACTCTTGACACTCAACAAGTTGGTTGCCCTTTGACACGCTAATCTGTTTACAAACATTGCATGACAATCCTAACTCGAGAGCAAAGTCGCCAACGTCTGTGCTCCCAGGTATCTCCTCTGCTACCTCCATGTTTGTGTCAGCATCTGCAGCTTCTTCATCCTCTTCATCATCATCTTCATGCTCATCATTTTCTTCAATTGCTTCTTCATCATCTTCTACATCTTCTTCATCTTCTTCATCATCATCGTCGTCGTCTATAACTGGCTTTCTTGGTCGATCAACATTTAATTTGCGTTTCTTCTTTTCAGATGGCTCGAAGATGTCTGAAATATCTTTTTTTATCTAAAGGACAGAGCACAAAAATAGATATAGATTAGCTTGGTCAATAAGAATAAGTTGAATCAGAGGGGAACTACCTCTGTCAATAAGTGCACCAGATGGAAGA
>NW_022710420.1:28068-38329 GCF_011630105.1 Anneissia japonica | reverse complement strand
GTAGCTGCACATTGTAATATCCTGCTTTTATTCCAAAGGTCTGTACAGTAGCATCAAGCTTAGTGTGACAAAATCATGTGCGTGTGATGTCATGTCCATATAGTGGAAAATCACTAGTGTTTGTGGAAGCATGGAGGTATAAAAATATGGTGAAAAACAGCCGGTTTTACACTAAGTAAATTTATTGACTGGAATCTAAAACGTTGGTTCATGCGCACGTGCATTCACATTCCTATTGGAGTTGTTCGCTTCAACTAAATCAGTATTTCGAACGCTTTCTACTTTTTGCGAAGTGAAAAAAGTGCGCAACCAATCAGTAGGAAGCCAACCAACGTTCCGATTAGCGCGAATATAATAATAATAATAATAATAATAATAATAATAATAATAACAATGTTAATAATAAAAAAAAATATAATAATAATAATAAATACAATATCAGCAAGCGAAAAATGCGCAACCAACCAGAGCTCAGAGAGCGATCATGCTTTCGATTCTCGCGAATAAATTCATGATGATGATGATAATAATAATAATAATAATAATAATAATAATAATAATAATAATAATAATAATAATAATAATAATAATAATAGGTGTTCAGCCTTTGCTTATTGCGGCCAGTATACTCGTATCATTTGCCTCAACCGTGAGAGCAGCACTTCTCCAATTTCTTTCATTTACAACCAAAAAGTATAGTACTGTACTATGTTTTCATTTATTACAGAATTGAAGAATGTGCTTGATGATGGAAGTACTGGTAACAATGGAAGTACTGGTAACTTACCAAATCAATAAAACATCCAACCATTGTTTAATGGCCAATTTCCACTATATTCCTCGATTTTTAAAAAAATGTTCAACAAAAACCAAATTCTAGACTTTTGCGTTAGTTTATTACATTAATACTATGGAATCAGTTTAACAGATAGTAAAATACTGGTTTAACTCAATGATACATTGTTCCCCTTTTTATTTTGTAAATGGTAATTTGTATGCAGATCTTGTTTCTAATGTCAGATATACCTACTGTAACACATTTTTCGATGTCTAAACTATATTTTAGATACATTTTCTTGTCCTACAATACAATATTTTTAATGATTTAACTGTACGTAGTCACCTAACTTGTATCTAATATCCGAGATATATTCTTTGTCTTTTGCAATACACTCACTTTTTAATGTCTAAAGTGTATTTGGATATAATATTTTTCTTGTATCTTGTATAATATTCTTAAAATATTCTGTAATAAAGAGAATAAAATTAAATATTTTATAATTTAAGTGTTTTTTAAAAACTTTTGTTTTTGAAATGTATTATGTGGAGCATAGAAAGTCCGTGGACCTAGAGATCTCCACGGTTCATCACACACACATTGGCTACCACCAGATCTATTTAAAATTAAGTTATAGCATTATATTTCCGTAACCCAGGATGGGACCCTTTCAGGTACTCTCTCTCCAGGTCAGGGAAACCAGGAACTCATCAAGGGTATAGGGGCTTCCTTATATTGACCACACTTTGCCTTTTGTAAAGCGTGTCTATTGATTCCCTTTCTACCAGCTAAACTAACAAAACTATGAAACATAGGACATTACAATACAAACAGAAGTAGTCTTGATTTATATTAGCAGGACTAAATGCATCCCCTGAAAGCCTTAATCGACGGAGCTCTCACAGTTGCTTCAGGAACCTTGTTCCACTGTTCGGCAGTTCAGGAAAAAAGAGTTCTTATGATAGTCTGCACATGATGTTGACCTGTGATAAGCAAGACTATTTTCTCTTCTTTTCGAATGTTGATGGCTTTTAGAAGCAAGCCTCATGGTGATTGCAACTTTGACTATAATGGATTTTTTTAAAACTTGGCAAGACGGGCTTTTGTTCGCCACTTTTTCAGTGTCTCCCACGCCAATCTGTTGAACATTGCTGTGATGCTGGCTTCTGGAATTTAATGAATCAGTTATAGCGCAAGTTAAATGAATCCTGTGAAACATTAACCATCCTGTGTCCATAGACAATAACTTTTTACGGTCAGGATGCCGTTTACGAAGTATTTACTGAAGAACATCTATACAATAATAAAGTCGTTTGTCCTAACTTTAATTGTTATTTTTAATAAATCATGCAGTCGATAGGAACCTTTTAAAATTGTTTTTTATACTAAGTGTTTTTCCTTTTTATGGTGTTTTAAATCAAAATTTTTAACTTGGGCGATAGAAATATATTTTACACAATGTATTTTAAATGAAGGTTTAATATTTGTTTGTGTATTTGACTTTTTATGATAAAAAGACACTAGATAATGCTACGAAGTGCAGGCCAATCTAGCGAAAATTTCCAATTGTATGTTTTATATAATTTGGCCAATAACAGTTTTTGAATTGGAATTTTGAACTTCTAAACATAGAACACTTTAGACCCATATAAATTTATACTTCCGTAAATTAAAAGGAAGTACACTCTTTTAAAGGTTTTTAAATAAATATTATTACAGGGAATTTTTTTAAGTGATTAACAACATTACACACATGCTACTGTATATCTAATTTCTAACGAATTCGTTTTTATTCACGCACCGAAGTGAAAAGTTCAGCCTAATAAATTTTGATATGTATATATTTGTTTTATGCCGTTTGTTGTACAATCCTAATATTAACATTGTATTACAGTCTACAATTTATATTATCATTTACATTCATGTCATGTCAGGTCATAATGTAACTTATTGTGATTTGCACTATGCTCTAACCAGCAAAACCAAACTTGGTATGCATTCACACTGTGAATTAAATATGTATACAGTAATTGTTTTTCTGTGACTGGTTGATTGTCATGTTTTCAACGATTAGTGGATATAATGTTTTTGATATAAATGTTTTTTGTTACTATTACCCAGTAGTATTTCAGATTTTTTCATAGTATTTTTTGGCTAAAGACATAATATTGCCAGTTTTTCCTTCCCACTTATGCCTTTTAGGATAACGATTTCTTCCTTCTCTATATCATCTCGAATTGAACCAAGAATGGTATAAATTGTTGTTCAAACATTTTAAAATATTTATAGAAGTTATCTTAATGCGAGGACATTTTCTGAATAATGTGCAGGGCTCTCTGTATACAAGACATAAAAACTTTCCTTCACTGACTCATAACAACCAGTGACCAGACTTGACATATGTGGGAAGAGCGAATATGATATTGTCATGAATCAAGTGCTATCAAATTTTTGTTGGTAGAAAACATCGAGGAAATTTGTTGATGTTTTATTTTGACTATGATGATGAGAAATTTTACTATATATCAAATCAAAGCTACTGTTGAACCTCTCATTTTTTGTCTTTAATTCGCTCTGGTTGCATTACCATCGAGCACTCTGCTGATAATATTTGCAACACGTTCAGATCAGATGAATCTAGATCTGTCTCTTATACACATCTCTACCTGTTTGAGATTCACAGTCAATTGAGTATGAGATAACTCTGTTTCTTCCTTCGACTTGTCGACAGTTTTCTCCACCTGACTTAAACATGATGAATGCAAATGGTCCACTACCAAAGCAGGACTTAAGTTACTGACAATCGGTAATAACACAGATACCAGCCTGATTAAAAAAAACAATTATTAATAAAGTATTGTTTAAAGGACCATACAACCTTACATAATTTAAATGAAAAATAATGTAAATTAAATAAACTTGATTTACTTTTGCATGGCTGGCAGCATTAGAGGTGATAGAAAAACTTCAAGAGGCCCACCGACTTTGATGATAACTCGGTTTCCTTGATTTGTGGTGACAACGCTGCTTTCAGATGTTATATCTAAAGAGAAATTGAGAGAGAGGTACTTCTAAGTTATTGCTTTGAGCATTTAAATAGCTTAACAATTAAAAATTGCTGTTATGTTCACAAGAAGAGAAAGCATACTCACCTTCTCCAATGTTAACTGAACTGTTCAAATCTTCACCTGACTTCACTGGGGCTGTCTCTTATACACATCTAGATGTGTATAAGAGACAGTTCCTGGGGAAAAAAGTACTAACGTCAAATGATAGTTCTGTATTGCCCTGTCACGAGGTAATCTCTAGGCCAACCTGTAACATTGCTATGTAGTTTATGACACACATGGACGGCAAAGCAGATGCAACCTCTATGACGCTGAGAATGATTGGCCCTTTGATCGCCTAGGCCTAGGAAGTAAGCCTAGGCCTACTCTTTTCATTATTTTTATGTATGAGGTATATAAAACAAATATTGATTGCTCAAGAATCGGGGAACAGTAAAATCTATAGCTCCTCTGGGATGAGTCTTTACATCACCTAAGGGCAATAGATTTCACCATTCCCCTCATGAGCAGTCAATATTTGTATACTAGGTTGCCAATACAAACATTCTTGTTGTCAACAAGAATATCACGACGCA
Organism: Anneissia japonica; assembly: GCF_011630105.1. Taxonomy (NCBI): domain Eukaryota; kingdom Metazoa; phylum Echinodermata; class Crinoidea; order Comatulida; family Comatulidae; genus Anneissia; species Anneissia japonica. The sequence goes on along the minus strand of NW_022710420.1, from coordinate 33,908 downwards.
TGCAGCTATAACCAGTAACGCAGGCTATTATTTTTGGTGGCAGTTGATGCATCAAGATACTGCATACAGCCTGTCTCTTATACACATCTAGATGTGTATAAGAGACAGGTGTAGATACAGTCCGTTTTATGTCGCATGGAAGCAAGTAGAAATCGATCGATTAGGAGGCCAATTAAATTACACATATATAGGCCTAAACATATGATATGCCAAGTCGTAAAACTCTTTTTTTAATTTTTTTATTTTACACACGACACTGCAGTTCAATAATCAACTACGAAATTCTTTAATGCGCATGCTTATGACTATGACCAAAAATTCATGATTCACACTATTAGATAAAACTTTTTGTGCCAGTGTATTGTGACATCAAAGTGAACTCTATCTGGTATCTACATAGGAGAAAATGTGCAATAAACACTAGAAACGTTAACACGCTCTTAGGCCTATTATTATTACTTTTGACGAATAACTTGGTTAATGAGATAAAAAGCGCTTAATGAGATATGCCTATATATTTTTGAATATTTAAAAACTTGGGGAAAGTCTAGAAAAAGGGGTAGATCGTTGGAATTATCATATTTCATTGACGTTTGCCTGAAACAGCATTCTTCCGTACAGTACAGAACATGGCATACCTGTCTCTTATACACATCTAGATGTGTATAAGAGACATGTGTACACTGTGCCTACGGTACGGTGTATAATCCTTATCCGAGAATACTTGTTCCACCACCAGAACCACAGGCGATATTAACCAGCGCCGATATGGTTCGAACCAGCGCCGATATTATGGCTGTAGGTTGCGGTGTCCTTGCCTTAGCCGCGGCTCGGCCATTCGACTTGGTCCACCTCAAGGCCCATCCATGGTTGGGGCTGAGGTAAGACCATTTATGATTATGGCACCGACTTAAATTTGAATATAATTTTCTTTTTTCTCCATTTTATTTTAATAAGTTTGAAAAAAATTAGAGAGGAGAGAGGGGTCGTCCGGCTGCTGTCTCTTATACACATCTAGATGTGTATAAGAGACAGTATATATACATATTAATATATATACGTATTAATTAAACAGAACATATAGCTATATTTCTAATGCTTTTCTAGTATAATTGTTGTAGCACGACATGTTTTGTTTTCTACGGTTCCATTCCAGATAAGCGGACAAATACCATCTTAATAGGGTCATTAATTAGACGAGAAAAGCCTCATTTTTTGGCTAGGTTAAGAAGATCAAAACGTAAATACCGAACAATTATTTCTGTAATTATTTCCTTAGTTCAAGAAATTTTAAATAATTTAATCTGTTTCCACCCCTAATCTTAACCCTAACCCTACCCCTATTTTATAATGGTCCCTTCCGAGCGCTTCCACGCACACAACCACTGAATCACGTGCCAAATAAAAACGGCGATAACACGACGTCCGAGTGCCCAAACTTATATGAAAAGTGTGAAACCACGCCCCTCGACAGACAAGGTCAAGTACAGCACCAGCCAAATTGCAAGATAAAAATCCGGTTTGCGAAATTTCATACCCTTAAGAAGAGACAAGCTTTTCGGGCTAACTACTAAAATGGCTTTGTGGTACGAGAAATACATTAGGAAAATACGTTGCAAACAAAATGTATACAAAAAATTTTGGTCTGAGTTCCTAGGAATGTTCGCTTTCGTTGTAAGTTAAATTCATATTTTTTTCTAGGCCTTAATTGAGCAAGTACTCTGTCTGGAACCACCGGCCAATTGTTGTAGACGAAGTGACCAACTATATGATTCTTTCCTTTCCCCATTGGTGCAAGTCCAGAGTTTTCCGTGGCAGTGACCCTCCTCCCCATTGATCAATTTTTATAAAATACATATGCTGCCAGCTCACATACAGGGCATCTTTGTTCAAACGATTAATATGTAGGCCTGTCCAATTCAGGGCAATATTAGATACAGGCCTAAATGTTATAAAATATATATATTTTTTTAATCCCCGACCATGGGGGCGGGGGGGGGGGGGGGGGTATCCGCCTCTCATATCCAAAAAGGGGTATCCTTTCTGTAGCGCCGCCACAATATATATCGGTTCCTTTTGTAGTAGACAAGAGGACGGCCAGCGCATACGGACGTACTGTAGTTCGACATAGGCTACATATAATTTCAAGCACAAAGATGGCTTTTTGGTGTCTTCTACTGGACCTTAGTATGTCAAGGCTCTGTTACAAGAGTGCTGTTTATTAGTAGGAGAACCTTCCGCGGCCCCTTCGCCCCCACCCCTCCCCCACTGGCACAATCGATGAGTTTGGGGTCATTTCGATACTGTTACACTTGAAAGTTTTTATTTACGAAGTGGCTATGCTTACACCGATGCTACATCAACGCAAGGCCTAGATATGGCAAGCCCCAGCTGTCTTAAGCCTACAAAAACTATTACATTATTTATGTTTGCTATTATATTATTTACGTTTGATATTATATTATTTACATTTATTATTATTATTATTTAAAATTATTATTATATTATATATGTTTATTATTATATTATTTATGCATATTAGTATATTATGTACGTTTATTATTAAATTTTTTTTTTAAAATTATTATATTATATATGTTTATTATTATATTATATGCGTTTATTATTATATTATGCCCGTTTATTATTATATTAAATATATTTATTGTTATATTATTTACATTTATTATTATATTATGTACGTTATTATTATATTACGTACGTTTATTATATTATTTACATTTAGTAATATATTATGTACGTTATTATTATATTACGTACGTTTATTATTATATTGTATACGTTTGTTACTATATTATATATGTTTAGTATTATACTATTTACGTTTGTTATAATATTATGTAGGTTTCATGTTATATTATTTGTCTTTTATTATATTATGTACGTTATTATTATATTATATATGTTTACCATTATATTATTTACGTCTATTAGTATATTATGTACGTTTATTATTATATTATACATGTTTATTATTATATTACAGACGTTTATTATTACATGATGTACGTTTATTATTATATTATATACGTTTATTATTATATTATGTACGTTCAGTATATATTATGTGCGTTTATTAGTATATTACGTACGTTTATTATTATTATATTACATACGTTTATTTTATTATTTACATATAGTAACATACTATTGACGTTATTATATTATGTACGTTTAGTATGATATTATTTACGTTTGTTGTTATATTATATAGGTTAAGTATTATATTATACACGTTTGTTATTGTATTATGTATGTAGTCGACCTCACGGGATCAACTTGGTTATTTCGTGGTTGAGGGCGCCAAAGTTCCCAACTCAGACAATAACAAACACCAGCGACAACTGCGTACGTGTCAACATGTAAATAACTTTATTACACTCCTTTGTCTCTCTGACTGTCTGTTCGACTGTCTGGTGACAAAACAGAAAGATAATAATAAAAATAAGACCGTAATAAAAAAGAATAAAAAATGCATATCAGAAATAATAATGTAAAAGGATACCAAAATGAACTAATGCACATTATGAAGTATTTCATATTATATTCTATAATATGAATCATAAATACACCAGCATGGAATATAGCAATCAACTATTATTAACATTACTACAATGATAGAACATTATCAATCAACATAGTAGCTTAGTCTTAATCTTAATAAACAAATATCGATTCTATATGTGAATATATCACCATCATAAATAAAACAACATAAATAAGAGTAATGTCAACTTCTCTATCTCCAAATACAATTTTAACTTACAAAAGCTATTGCGCAACATCAATCAATATCATCAGGATATCTCAATGTGCATTATCTTAACTCTGTAAATAAATTTATGACCAAATAATGTATAACCATATAATAGACATTGTATTGGCGTTACGTATGTTATAATTGCGTGCCTCGGTAACGTTTACTCTCAACGTAAGACCTTTAAACTTATCATAAAACAACAATGAAATAACATACAATAGAACTAAATTATCACAAATAAAGTACGATAAACTAGCATCAATACTAGGATTCTATCATTAAGTATTAAGTTAAATTACAGTATACAAAACTATAAAGCGTACTACGCTACCACTATTGGTAAGCTCAAAGGCCAAAATGTGACTGGTTAATGCACGCCTATGGGCGCAGCCATATTTGTTTAAATCCAACAATGACCCGTGACCTCAGGGTCGGTCATAAAACCATGCTTGCTGCCTGTCAAAGCACGCTTGTCTTACAATGCAATGGAGTACAAGCTAAGAATGCTAGTTTATCAATGCTATACAATATATGGCGATCTTAAAGCTCTGAATTAATAGAACAATGAGTACTCTAACAATTTTACTTTTTCTTCACGGTAGATTCATCAAATTATCAACTATTTAGAAAGCCATAATACTGTACAGAACGATATACAGTAGTTTTAACGATGTTCCAAGCAGTAACTCTAGAAAATATAGCATTATTAATTGAATTTTAATACTCATAATAAAGTGAAACTAACCGACGATAATCAAGTTAATCATCAAAATGTACTTATTAATAATAACAAAGTATAAATTATGAAGAAAATACAAAACATACCATAAATGCACATGATCTAAAATTCAAATGAGTGGTCGGCAAATACACGTCATCTCCTGGACACCACTGACCCACGCTAATAAAATTAATCACGTGACCGATGACGACTTGAAATATATCGCCCTTAACAATATCGCCCCCTACAATAGGTTTGGGGGCCTTTCACAATGTATGTTTATTATTGTATTATTTACGTTTGTGTTATATTATGTATGTTTAGTATTATATTATTACGTCTAATATTATATTATGTATGTTGTTATTATGTCGTTCATTTATTATTATATTATAAAAGTTTAGTATTATATTATCAATACACTATTATTAATTATGTACATTCATTATTAATTTGTTTAATTCATTATTATATTATCTCCTTCCTTATGATGTTATACACATCACTATTATTTCATTGCAGTTCATTTGTATATGGCAGTTGAGCAGTATATTATGGAAGTTGAGTAGTATATTATGGCTGTTCATTATGTTGTTATACCAACTTTTTATATTTTCTGTACAGAGGATTGTGGGCTGGCTGTTAGTAGTGCAATTCTTGACCCTAGGTCAGACCACAGATAACTGTATCTAGTCATGCAGTAAAGCCACAAGCTCGCACTGGCAGCCTTTTGTTTTGTTGACTGAAACACAGAGGATTGGGCCTGTGGCAGAGTGACTTTTAGGAAGACTTCTGTCGTAGGGTACATCTGTGTTAACCACCTCTTAATCTTTAACAATGGCAGTGTGTGTGTGTGTTTTGGGGTTTTTTTCCGGCTTTTTTCTTTGTGTTCTTGACTTCAATATTGTCTAGCGTATAGAGACCTCGTTTATTTGCGCTATATAAATCCATCTACTAGTAACCCTACCAAAGATATAGCCCAATCACACTTGAGAGTTACGTCGGCCCAGGGCCGCATCAGGGCCGATGTCGGCAATTTTTAAGTGTGAACAATCAATAAATGTTAAGCCGGCCCTGAGCCGACCTAAAGTTTAATAGTCCGTCTTTTGAGTCGGCTCAGGTCCCGCAATGCGGGCCCTGGGCCGACCCAACTTTATATCTGAACGCAAGCCGAACCTGAGCCGGCCGCGATTTTTTTTTCGTACGAAACATTTGCATGAAACTTCACTCGGGCCATCTCGGATTGACTCGAGTGAGTACGATACGAGGAACAAGAGCAGACACTTCGCAATGTCGTGACGCTCGAGTTTTACTATTATTGCTCTTTCTATGTTTACC
>NW_022710420.1:26752-28044 GCF_011630105.1 Anneissia japonica | reverse complement strand
TCACGGACTTATGTGATGTACGTCACTGTGTAACTAACTGCGACGTTCTTGGATGTTATTAAATGTTAGTATATTATCTACAACAACAGCAGCAGCCTAGTACCTCCTGTTATAAAGTGTAGATAGGTAAAAGTAAAGGCTAGAGAGAAAGAGGATAAACTATAGGCCTAACTACAGGCTGAGATGAGGTCTTACCTAGGGCCCTCCTTAAACTAGGCCTAGGGTCATAGGCTGACACAACAGTCACGCTTCACATACTGACATAGACTGAAATTTTTTTGGGGAAAATGGGACAAAATTGAAGCATGAATTGAAAAATAGAGCACATAAGAAAAATATTATTAAATAAATAATATACCATTCCGGCGTTATTGAACTTGTCCAAACTATCATTGTAATGTAATTAATGTTTAATAATAATAATAATTTCAGCATTAATTACCTTGGCCTAAGCCTTGTAATGAAGAACCTACAGATACTGTACTATTTACTAGGCCTATAAATAATAATCGCCCAAGGGGAATATCTTTTGTTATTTCCCCTTAACGTCGTTTTTTTTAATCGTTCTCTAATTCCTCCACTGTCTAAGTTCCCCTTAAGGTACAGGTAATAATAATAATAATAATAATAATAATAATAATAATAATAATCATTTTAGCATTAATTACCTTGGCCTAAGGCTTGTAATGAAGAACCTACAGATACTATTTACTAGACCTATAAATAATAACTAGCCAAGGGGAACATCTTTTGTGTTATTTCCCCTTAACGTCGTTTTTTAAATTGTTTTCTAATTCCTCCATTGTCTAAGTTCCCCTTAACTTACAGGTAATAATAATAATACTTATTATTATTATTATCATTTCGGCATTACATGTAATTAACTTGGTCTAGCCTTGTAATCAAGAACCTGCCGATAGCTATGCCTAAAATTAATAAAACTAGCTCATTTTTCATTCATTTGATGCTCTGCCATTCTGGCAGGTCTTATGGCATCCAGTATTTTATAGCTGCCTATTCTCAGCTCTTCTCTTAATTTGAAAATAACTGTCACTCTGTTTCATTTGATCAGTGATGAAGAAAAACGCGCTTTTCCTTCTGTGCTTTTCCCAGAAGCGAGCGTGTTTAGTAGGCCTAGGTAATTATGCAAAACCCAGGCCTAACTAAAAAATTAAAATTGTCATAGTATGTAACTCAAGTTAAAATAACACTTTTCATTACTCGTGGAGCTTAATCAAATATTATATGTCATTTTAAACGACCCATTGGTATTAACATGGTAACATCAATGT
>NW_022710420.1:23809-26721 GCF_011630105.1 Anneissia japonica | reverse complement strand
GTAGACGTTTATGTGTTGACCTTTTGACCTCCTGAATTCTGCAATGAGATTTTCGGGTCGATTCAGCCGAGACGGCCCGAGTGGAGTTTCATGTAAATGTTTCGTACGGGAAAAAAAATCGCGAGCCGGCCCAGGGCCAAGTTCGCTCTGATTGCGGTCGATTTTGACATCTTATCTAACCACAACATTTGAACTGACTTGCGCGAAAAAACACCATTGAGAAATAAATTGTTTAATAAACTGTAGAGTAAATTGTATTCAGTTAAACTATAATTGTTTTTGAATAAAAGTCTCCATACCTAACTAATTATTACTCACAGCCTCCGTACGAAGCATAAACATCATCACAAACCAAGTTGTAAACATGGGGAAATACCACGTGATACAAAGCTTACGCATGGGCAGTTTGACAGATGACGTATATTTCACTTTCTTTTCTACAGTTGAAGAATTCCAGTAGAGAAAAAATATATTGGCCTATTACAAGCTCAAGAAACCCCGTTTTTTTGTATAGCACACATTAATTTAACAAGTTTATACAATATTCTAAAATCATAACACTGTATTTAGTGGTATCATTCTTTCTGTAAACGTCTTCGTTTTGCAGGTCTTCGGTCTTCGTTTTGTAGACACCCAGGGTGTCTATAAAGCGAAGACACTTGATAACATCACAAACAAAAGTACAAAATTGGAAATATAAAAATTTTGTGGAAGTCTGGTTTGTGTGTATACTGTAGTAGTAAATGTAGTATAAATCTGTTTCTCGAAACCTGGAAAATATGCTCGATTAAGTTGTTTATTTCGCACTTGTGTTTCTCTAATATTTTTGGTAGGGTCAACAAGTGCCCTTGTACACTGCCATCCATAGTGGAAAAATTCAGAGAGGTTGACACATGTACTGCCTGCGATTTTTTTTCCCGTACGAAACATTTACATGAAACTCCACTCGGGCCGTCTCGGCTGAATCGACCCGAAAATCTCATTGCAGAATTAAGGAGGTCAAAAGGTCATGGATAAACGTCTACAGAACAACTTCTGAGAGAACGTCGCCGTCTAATTTTAAAAAATACATCGATGTTACCATGTTAATACCAATGGGTCGTTTAAAATGACATATAATATTCGATTAAGCTGCACGAGTAATGAAAAGTGTAATTTTAACTTGAGTTACATACTATGACAATTTTAATTTTTTAGTTAGGCCTGGGTTTTGCATAATTACTTAGGCCTACTAAAAACGCTTTCTGGTAAAAGCACAAAGAGTAAGGAAAAGCGCGTTTTTCTTCATCACTGATCAAATGAAACAGAATCACAGTTATTTTCAAATTAAGAGAAGAGCTGAGAATAGGCAGCTCTAAAATACTGGATGTCATAAGACCTGCCAAAATGGCAGAGCACCAAATAAATGTAAAAATGAGCTAGTTATTAATATTAGGCATAGTAATCGGCAGGTTCTTGATTACAAGGCTAGACCAAGTTAATTACATGTAATGCCCAAAAATAATAATAATAATAATTGTTATTATTATTATTACCTGTACGTTAAGTGGCACTTAGACAAAGGGGAAATAACACAAAAGATATTCCCCTTGGGCTAGTTATTATAGGCCTTATAGTAAATAGTATCTGTAGGTTCTTCATTACAAGCCTTAGGCCAAGGTAATTAATGCTGAAATGATTATTATTATTATTATTAATTATTATTATTATTACCTGTAGCTTAAGGGGAACTTAGACAATGGAGGAATTAGAGAACAATTAAAAAAAACGACGTTAAGGGGAAATAACACAAAAGGTATTCCCCTTGGGAAATTATTATTTAGGCCTAGTAAATAGTACAGTATCTGTTGGTTCTTCATTACAAGGCTTAGGCCAAAGGTAATATGATGCTGAAATTATTATTATTATTATTATTATTATTATTATTATTATTATTATTATTATTATTATTTAACATTAATTACACAATTATAGTTTGGACAAGTTCAATAACGCCGGAATGGTATATTATTTATTTAATATTTCTTTTATGCGCTCTTTTTTTCATTTCATGCTTCAATTTTGTCCCATTTTTTCCCCAAAAATTTCAGTCCATGTCAGTATGTGAAGCGTGACTGTTGTGTCAGCCTATGACCCTAGGCCTAGTTTAAGGGGGCCTAGGTAAGACCTCAGCCTGTAGTTAGGCCTATAGTTTATCCTCTTTCTCTCTATAGCCTTTGGTATAACTGTACCTATCTACACTTTATAACAGGAGGTACTAGCTGTTGTTGTTGTAGATAATATACTAACATTTAATAACATCCAAGAAGGTCACAGTTAGTTACACAGTGACGTACATCACATAAGTCCGTGAACTGCCATATACAAGTTAACTGCAATAAAATAATAGTGAATGTGTATAATATAATAAGGAAGGAGATAATATAATAGTGAATTAAACAAAATAATAATGAATGTACATAATTATAATAGTGAGTGAGTAAATATAATACTAAACTTTTATAATATAATAATAAATGAACGACATATAATAACAACATTCATAATATAATAGTAGACGTAAATAACATAATACTGAACATACATAATATAATAATAGACGTAAATAACATAATACTGAACATACATAATATAATAACAAACGTAAATAATACGATACTAGACATACATAATATAATAACAAACGTGTATAATATAATACTTAACCTATATAATCTAACAACATACGTTAATAACATCATACTAAACGTACATAATATAATAATAACGTTAATATTATATTACTATATGCAAATAATAAAATAAACCTATGTAATATAATAATAAACGTACGTTATAAATATACTAATAAACGCACATAATATATACTGAACGTACATAATATAATAATAAACGTATATAATATAATAATA
>NW_022710420.1:13692-22024 GCF_011630105.1 Anneissia japonica | reverse complement strand
TAATATGCAATGTACGTAACACATATACTTTGCATGTGTTCACCGGGAAGATTATGAAACAAAATGGACGGTGTGTACCACGTGACTTTCGTAAACCAAGGAGCGGAATGTCGCAACTCTTTATATATATGGCTCTGCATTCGCTGGATGCAAAGCGCCCTCTCTAGTCGACACTATTGCCATCAGCGAATTTGCGTACCGTAGGATAGTTTGGTAAAATTTAATGAATAATTATTCATAATCATCCTTATATAACGTATTTTGCGCATGCACTGTTTTCAAGTTTGTGTCAGCCTCTCAGTGATCACCTGTTTTGTGATGCATCACTCCTGAGAGCATAGCAACTAATATAAAACTCAAAAAGTATGGAACGCCAAAAGGGCAAATTACAAATGGCGCAGTGCAAAAGTCAGTCGCAGTGCAAAAGTCAAGTGGCGCGGTGCAAAACTAAAGTGGTGCAGTGCAAAACTTAAGTGGCACAGTGCAAACTCAAAATGCGTGTGCCACCACTTTAGTTTTGCACTGCGCCACTTGCTTTTGCACAGCGCTTGTAATTTGTCCTTTTGGCGATATCTCTAATTCTTGACCTTGTCACATTCATCCCCCGTGATTCGTCCACTGCAATCATCTTTTCTCCATATTCAGGATTTTTTACACTTATAGAAAGAACGGCCACATCAATACATGCAGCTGAGGTGAAATAATAGTAATAGGCCTACTAATAACAAGGCCTACTACTGCTGCTACTACACTACTACTGCTGCTGCTGCTGCTACTACTGCTACTACTACTACTACTACTGCTACTACTACACTACTACTACTGCTACTACACTACTACTACTACTACTACTACTACTAATAATAATAATAATAAAAAAAAACAATAATAATAATAATAACAATGATGATGATGACGACGACGACGATGATAATGCTTTAATACTTTTACACAGGTAACGATAACAATTAAAGTACAGTTGTAATAACTTATAGTCCTACAGGTAAATTGCGCTATATAAGAATGAACTATTATTATTATTATTATTATTATTATTATTATTATTATTATTATTATTATTATTATTATTATTAAAGGCCACAGTAATAAAATATGGATAATTAAAATGCCTAAACAGTATTTATTTTTCAATATATAAATATCAGAAAATTGTCGCACACTAAGACCACAATAAAATTATTATCATTGTAAAAGTCTAATCACACAGAATATTCATTTAAATACAATGGAAAATAAAAAAAAAAAAATCTTTAAAACCGTCTGACTGTTTACATTTGTCAAACTGTAAACAAGAAAGATGAAGAAAACTACTTCAGTGAAAAACAAATCTGTCTCATTATATTTTTTGATTTGCCAAACAATTATTACTGTATAAGATATTATTGGTCTAATTATTAAAATTGAATGCTGAAAATGTCAATCTGAGCTTTAATAATACAATGTGAAAATCTATGTTATTGAATCGATCTTCCTAACTGGGCCCGTCGGTTGCGTCGACCCTTTGTCACCAACTATGAGTAGTCTACCCTGACTAGCCTAGCAATGATGTAGAAACATAAAGCAACAGAAATTATTTCAAACTTACCGCTAATATCACTCGAAGTTCACTCTTTCTCAATCGGAAATTTCAAACTTACCGCTAATATCACTCGAAGTTCACTCTTTCTAAATCGGAAATTTCGCCGGATGTTTTTTATAGTGCTTACGCCTACCTCCATTTCTTCAGCAATTTGTTTATTCATATAACCCATCACTACTAAAGCTTCTAATTAGTCTCTAGTAGCCTTGGCTGATAACTGTGCTATAAGCCTTTATAGCGGTAATAACGATGAATAGACAAGCCTAGGCTACTGTATCTACGATAAGTATGCCTATGATCATATAGGCCTAACGTTCCTATTTGTGTTGTAGTCCCAATTTGTTTGTTGTGTTGTTGTTTTGTTGTGAAATTATTAAGAAAAATTGAATTGTGTTTTTGATTTTATTTTTATTCATTTATATTGTTGTTTAGTTTCATTTTATTGCCAAAATTAGCGTTCCATACAATATCGCCAAAAGTCAAGTGGCGCAGTGCAAAAGTCAAGTGGCGCACCATGCAGTGCAAAAAGTGGCGCAGTGCAGTGTGGAATGCCAAAAGGACAAATTACAAGTGGCGCAGTGCAAAAGTCGATCGCAGTGCAAAAGTCAAGTGGCGCGGTACAAAACTGAAGTGGTGCAGTGCAAAACTCAAGTGGCGCAGTGCAAACTCAAAATGCGTGTCGCTAAATGGACAAACTACAATCGCAGTGCAAAAGTCAAGTGGCACAGTGCAAAAGTCAAGTGGTGCAGTGCAAAACTAAAGTGGTGGCACACGCATTTTGAGTTTGCACTGCGCCACTTTAGTTTTTCCCTGCGCCACTTGACTTTTGCACTGCGCCATTTGATTTTTGTACTGTGCCACTTTGACGTTTGGCGATATTGTATGGAACGCCAATTTGGCATCATAATGGAAATGAACTCATTTTCAGTAGGTCTATATTATTATTATTTCTTTGTTCTCGCCAGGGACATATACCCCGATAGGGGACTTTGGCCCCCGTCGGGCAAATCCTGGTGCCACCCCTTAATCAAGCTGTATTTAGACAAAGATAAACTATAAGAGTCTGAGACAATAATTCCATACACATTTGCAACACTAAGTGTAGCCCAGGAGCATGATATTGTCTTTCTTTTATTGAATGTTCTGGAAATTAAATCCCACTTTAGTAGTATGTTTTATCTCCTTTTTAAATCACCATTTACACATGCAATTAATTAGGATTCATCATCTACATCAACAATTGGGTATTTTCTTCCTACTGGAGTGTACAAATACGAAAAAAATAAAACTTAAGCGTAATAATTAACAACACAAGAAAGAAATATGGGGGAAGACGTATAGAAAAAGCACTTGCAACGTATAATTTGATAATTAAAGTTATAAAATTTAAGGTCCATAGTAACATACAAAAAAATGCTAATTGCTGACAAATATTTAACATTTTTAATTATATGAAATATATATATATATAGGCCTATATTATATATATGTATGTATATATATATATATATATATATATAATATAAGCATTAATTAAGAGTTGTGCTTAAACGCGGCAAAGTCATTTAAATAAATGAATTGCATTTGTCTAAAATAATTTTCTCTGCCGATCATTGGGTGTCTATAAAACGAAGACCGAGGAAGACTAAAGACTCAAAAACGAAGACCCCTATTTTTTCTCTTTTATCTTGATGATAATACGCCAGGCTGTCACAAAATCAAAATTACGAAATTTTTTTGGGCGTCTGTTTGTGAAATTTTCAAGGGTCTTCGTTTTATAGACACCCTTTATTATATGGGTGTCTACAAAACGAAAACAGAAAACCCGAAAAACAAAGACCTCCAATTATTTCTAAATTATCTTTTTTGAAAGTATTTCAAAATCATCATAAAACAGTTACCAAGTACCTATTTCATTATTTCATCACGATTGAGAAAAAAAAAAATTGTGGGTCTTTGTTTTTCGGGTCTTCGGTCTTCGTTTTGTAGACACCCATATAGGGTGTCTTTAAAACGGAGACCCTTAATTATCTCATGCATCCTATGTTGGTGTCACTACCAAATGACCGATGCTACACATATGCGTCACTATACAGCATTCCTACTGCTTATTTTAACATGGAACAGGTTTATGAATGAAATATTCAAGGTTTTTGTAGGCCACCTCACAAAAAAAAAAAAAAACCCCAAAAAAAAAAAAAAAAAAAAAAAAAAAAAATACGCGTAGGCCAAGCCTTACTTTCATTTAGAGGTAGCAGCGCCAGGACGCGCCTGCCACCAGCCGTGCACGTACAACATTGGTTGCCGCTTTGGAACTGGAATAAAGAGTAAATCATTCAATTGACTCGGATTCAGGCAATAATGTGCTAAAAAGACGAATAGGCCTACTATATTTACATAGCATGAAGTGATTTAAAAACATTATTTTCATCAACCGAAATGTCCACTGATAAATCTTAGATAAGATAGTATAATACATACTCCAAGTATCGAAATGCATGCCATCGTGTCGGGATTCAATATTTCGACATTAATTATGTACTGTCATCATCAGGAATCATTAGGAATTCCTGATGATGACATCATCAATAGGAATTATTTTCATCACGATTGAGAGAAAAAATGTGGGTCTTCTTTGTGGGTCACAGCGACTCAAAATTCAAGATTCAAAATAATTTTATTGTCAGAAAAACCCAGAAATTACGTTCCATTGGCAGTGTTACAAGAGTTAACAACATATACAGTAATAAATAAAAGATAACAATAATACCTCTCTATATATCCTTTTTGTAAGATTCAACCACGGTTGACTATAATTATAATTTATTATTATTGTTATTATTATTATTATTATTATTATTATTATTATTATTATTATTATTATTATTATTATTATTAAAGGCCACAATAATAAAATATGGGTAATTAAAATGCCTAAACAGTGTTTATTTCTCAATATATAAATATCAGAAAATCGTTGCCGCACACTAAAACCACAATAAAATTAACATCATTGTAAAAGTCTAATCACACAGAATATTCATTTAAATATTGAAATTGTCACTCATGAAAAATAAAAAATCTTTAAAACCGTTTGTATTTATTGTTTGCATTTTGTCAAACTGTTAACATGAAAGATGAAGAAATATATTTGAGTGAAAAAACAAATCTGCCTCATTATATTTTTTGATTTGCAAAAAAAAGTATTACTGTATAAGTTATTATTGGTCTAATTAATAAAATTAAATGCTGAAAATGCCAATCTGAGCTTTAATAATACAATGTGAAAATGTATGTTATTGAATCGATCTTCCTAACCGGACCCGTCGGTTGCGTCGACCCTTTGTCACTGGCCCTAGCATAACTGAGTAGTCTACCCTGACTAACCTAGCAATGATGTAGAAACAAAAAGCAACATAAATTATTTAAAACTTACAGCTAATATCACTCGAAGGTCACTCTTTCTCAATCGGAAATTACGCCGGAGGTTTTTCTTTATGGTGCTTACGCTTACCTCCATTTCTTCAGCAATTTGTTTATTCATCACTACCAAAGCTTCTAATTTGTCTCTAGTGGCCATGGCGGTCAACTGTGCCATAGGCAGGGGTGGCGCCAGGATTTGCCCGACGGGAAAGTATGCTATGATCATATCGTTCCTATTGGTGTTTCAGTCCCAATTTTTTTGTTGTGTTGTGAAATTATTAAGAAAAATTGAATTATGTGTTCTTGATTTTTTTTTTATTCATTTATATTGTTGTTAGTTTCATTTAAATGCCAAAATTGGCGTTCCATACAATATCGCTGAAAGTCAAGTGGCGCAGTGCAAAAGTCAAGTGACGGACGCATTTGAGCTTGCACTGCGCCACTTTAGTTTTGCACTGTGATTTTTGTTTGTCCTTTTGGCGTGATTTCGCCAAAAGGACAACCACTGGTGGCGCAGTGCAAAGGTCAAGTGCAGTGCAAACGTCAAGTGGCACAGTGCAAAAGTCAAGTGGCGCAGTGCAAAAGTCAAGTAGCGGCACACGCATTTGGATTTGCACTGCGCCACTTTAGTTTTGCACTGTGCCAATTTAGTTTTGCACTGCACCACTCGACTTTTGCACTGTGCCACTTTAGTTTTGCACTGCGCCACTTGTGGTTTGTCCTTTTGGCGTTCCATAGTGCAGAAGTAGCCAAGCGGCACAGTACAAAAGTCAAGTGGCGGCACACGCATTTGTTTTTTTGGCTTTTTGGCGTGATTTCGCCAAAAGGACAACCACTGGTGGCGCAGTGCAAAGGTCAAGTGCAGTGCAAACGTCAAGTGGCACAGTGCAAAAGTCAAGTGGCGCAGTGGCACTGCGCCACTTTAGTTTTGCACTGCGCCACTTTAGTTTTGCACTGCGTCACTTGTGGTTTGTCCTTTTGTATGGAACGCACGCCAAAAGGACAAACCACAATTGTGGCGCAGTGCAAAACTAAAGTGGCACAGCGCAAAAGTCGAGTAGCGCAGTGCAAAACTAAAGTGGCGCAGTGCAAATCCAAATGTGTGTGCCGCCACTTGACTTTTGCATTGCGCCACTTGACTTTTGGCGATATTGTATGGAACGCTAATTTTGGCATGAAATAACTTTAATTTTTCTTAATTTCACAACACAACAAAAAATATTGGGACTAAAACACAAATAGGAACGTTATATGATCATAGGCATACTTGTCGTAGATATATAGTGGCAGTGCTACAGAGGGGGATACCGCCCCCCCCCCCCGTCATCGGTAAGTACAGATTCGTCGGGGATTAAAAAAAATGCGCCACTTGACTTTAGACGATATTGTATGGAACGCTAATTTTGGCAATAAAATGAAACTAAACAACAATATAAATAAATAAAAATAAAATCAAAAACACAATTCAATTTTTCTTAATAATTTCAAACAAAACAACAACACAACAAAAAAATGGGACTAAAATACAAATAGGAACGTTAGGCCTATATGATCATAGGCATACTTATCGTAGATACAGTAGCCTAGGCTTGTCTATTCATCGTTATTACCGCTATAAAGGCTTATAGCACAGTTGTCAGCCAAGGCTACTAGAGACAAATTAGAAGCTTTGGTAAGTGATGGGTTATACGAATAAACAAATTGCTGAAGAAATGGAGGTAAGCGTAAGCACCATAAAAAAAACCTCCGGCGTAATTTCCGATTGAGAAAGAGTGACCTTTCGAGTGATATTAGCGGTAAGTTTGAAATAATTTCTGTTGCTTTTTGTTTCTACATCATTGCTAGGC
This sequence comes from Anneissia japonica, assembly GCF_011630105.1. NCBI lineage: Eukaryota > Metazoa > Echinodermata > Crinoidea > Comatulida > Comatulidae > Anneissia > Anneissia japonica. The sequence continues at coordinate 15,154 of NW_022710420.1, read as the reverse complement.
TAGTCAGGGTAGACTACTCATAGTTATGCTAGGGCCAGTGACAAAGGGTCGACGCAACCGACGGGCCCAGTTAGGAAGATCGATCCAATAACATACATTTTCACATTGTATTATTAAAGCTCATATTGACATTTTCAGCCTTTAATTTTATTAATTAGACCAATAATATCTTATATTGTAATAATTTTTTGGCAAATCAAAAAAATATAATGAGACAGATTTGTTGTTTTTTTTTTTTTCACTCAAATAGATTTCTTCATCTTTCCTGTTTACAGTTTGACAAAATGTAAACAATATTATATACAGACCGTTTTAAAATTTTTTTAAGAATACAATTTCAATATTTAAATGAATATTCTGTGTGATTAGACTTTTACAATGATGTTAATTTTATTGTGGTCTTAGTGTGCGACAACGATTTTCTGATATTTATGTATTGAGAAATAAATACTGTTTAGGCATTTTAATTATTCATATTTTATTACTGTAGCGTTTAATAATATTAATAATAATAATAATAATAATAATAGTTCATTCTTATATAGCGCAATTTACCTGTAGGCCTATTAGTTATTACAACTGTACTTTAATTGTTATCGTTACCTGTGTAAAAGTATTACAGTATTATAACTACAGTCAACCGCGGTTGAATCTTACAAAAAGGATATATTTTTATCTTTTTTTCAATATTATTATTATTATTATTATTATTATTATTATTATTATTATTATTATTATTATTATTATTATTATTATTATCATCGTCGTCGTCGTCGTCGTCGTCGTCATCATCATCATCAGTAACTTGGGAGTGACCAAGTGACATCTTCCATTTTAACTTTCCGGTATGATACGAGGAAAGTGTGTATCCTGGTACGACAAATCTTTACTGAGCGCAGAGACGAGTAAAGATGATTGGCGTTATTTCGTTTGATGTAACAGCGTGCGCGTATGAGTATGTATTGACATGTAATACTGTATTATATAACAACATGTAAATGTAAAGAAAACAAGTAGAGGCCCAATAATGAATAATGATAGAAAAATATAGTCGAATGTAACATTATTTTAATAAAAAAAAAAAGAAGCCCAATAAATCCAAAGAAGTTGAAAACATAAACAGGCTTAATTTAGGCCAACGGTGACACTTTGCTGCAACGATATGTGATTAATATACTTTGTGGGCGCTTTTTTTGAGTAATAAATAGGAATAACGCTTTATTATTTGAGGTATATTTATTCAAACTTCAATGTTAACAACAAACATACATAGCAGCAATAATGCTGTTACGTTACGTAGGTTTACAAAGTTAAAATATTAAAACAGTATGGCAATAAATAAATAAATAAATAAATATAAGAATACAGAAGTTAAGTTATCGGAAGTTAATTACAACAGATCCGGGCTTAGAAGACTATGTGTGCCAGTCATTCTCCTACTGTTCGGGAGAGAAAATAATCA